>NW_004754892.1:304918-308154 GCF_000188695.1 Salpingoeca rosetta | reverse complement strand
GTTGTCCGCGATGTACAGAGTGGGCGTGACTGCAATGCAGCGGCGTGTGTCGGAGTTGACGGCACGGCACGACCGCCATGCACTTGAGGTCTGGCACGCGGTGCAGCTTGCACTCCTAGGGCTCCCTTCTGCCACCTCTCGATGACGCCATCGGACGCGGCGGCGCATGCAAGCTCAGCGCCAGGAAAGATCCCCGAAGATGACTGTGCGTTCAGCCTCATGTGCACCGAGGCCGCAGATGTTCACGCGGGAGTAGGGGAGTAAGAGGGGCCGATGAGGTGCTTGCCGTCCTTGGTCCACACCATGTCGGTTGCTGTGATGGGCACGCGCTGCTTGCATGTCAGCCTGTGCATGTCCCACACAAACGACTCAACCACCAGCAGGCGGCCATCGGGACTGGCGTTGACGTAGGAGTAGCCGCCCTGCTCAGAAGAAGCAGAAGGACAGCTGCCAGGAGGCCTCAGAGAGACGAGAGTAGGAGTGCGTGTCTGCTTGGCTGCTTGATGTTCTTGATGTCCTGGGAAGACTGGTGCTGAAATGGATGTGCGATGTATATTCGTGGTTTGTGTTGAGAGGGAAGTGTCGTTGAATGGATGAGTGGCTGCACTGAACGTGCTCGATGGTGTGAGCCAAAGAACTGAGCCAACGCACGCAACGTGGACGGAACACGAAAGAAAGGTCATAGCACCAACAGAAGAGAAAGGAACAACTGTTGCAGTGGGAAGAGCAACAGCTTAAGGATGTACGTGTAGCACACACACACACACACACACACGTCGCCATCCTCGTTTGTCAGGGCGACGTCGTCAAACACAAGCAGCTTCTTCTTCTTGGTGTCCAGGCCTGCCTCCTGTGCCAGGCGCTTGATGCTCTTGTCGGTTGGCGCGTCGCCTTGGCCCGTGGCCTCGGGCATCTTGCCAGAGCTCCTTGCCTTGCGCTCGCCTGGATGAGGGCGTTCACCTGCGTCCCGCCAGTCTGCATGATCTGGCGCATTCTGTGTGTTCGTGTGTTATGTGTGTTATGTGTGTTATGTGTGTGTGAGTGAGTGTGTGTGTGTGTGTGCGTGTGAGGATTCACAAGTGGGTGCAGTTGAGACTCACAGCAACTGCTGCCAACTCAAACACACATACACTCACACGCACACACACACGCACACACACGCACACACATTCAGACACTCTTCACCCTGCTTCGTGGCACCGCGTTGGGCACGTACGATGGGGATGTCGATTGGCGGGAGCTTGGAGTCGTCAAGGTCAGGCTTGACAGGGTACACCTTGCGCTTGTTGATGAACCACGCCGCAACATCTGTCTCCAAAACAAGGCACATCATGCGCAAGCATGAGGAACGGCACGAGAATTTGTGTGTGTATGTGTGTGTGTGCGCATGTGTGTGTGTGCATGTGCATGTGGGTGGGTGTGTGCATGTGTATGTGTGTGTTTGTGTGTGTCGAGTCACAAGCGTCGTAGCCATTCAATGCTGCAAAAAGCTCCAAGCAAAGCCCATGCCATCGCGGCTCACCGCTTGATGTGGAGCTTGTTCTCCTTACTCGGGTACTTGGTCGGGTGCACCTGAACATCATCGCAGATGAGGCAGGGGCGTCAGCAGAAAACGACCGCACGCAACCGCCACCACCACCTCACCCCAAAGCAACCCCCCACCACCACCTAACCCCAAAGCAAACAAGGCACCCCACAGCCAGCCCACCTTGAAGACACGTGCGTCGAGGTTGGTGACGGCAATCAGAAACGCCTTGTGCAGCGGATTCTGCGGATCAAACTCGAGCACCTCGGGGAAGATCTTGTAGGCTTTATGGGCAGCACACACGACGGGCGAGGGGCGAGGGGCGAGGCGAGCAAACGATCAGTTGCGGTGTGGGTGGTGCTGCCAGAGCGAACACAAACAAACAACACGCACACACACACACGCACACACACAAACAAACAAACACGCGCGCGCGAGTCCTCACCTGACCAGAAGGGCTCTCCACTCTTGGTCTTTGCGTCTGCGGGGAAGGTGGCAATGAGGTCCAGAATGACGTCGCGGGAAAACGCGTGGAAGTCGCACCACGCCAGCGACACACAGGTCTCCATCGTCGGCTTCTCTTGCAGCTGAAAGAAAGTACGTGTCGGTGGTGGTGAAGGTACGGAGATGTTAACCCTCATAAGCAGGAAAGGGTGTGTCATCACATCCATCACACAATTACCACACAATTACCACACGCTGCCACCTTCAACAACAACAACAACACCAGCACCTGTGCGGCGAGGTCCTTGATGGCCTTGAGCGTGTCCACGCCGCGTTCGAGGGCGCCAATCCGCTCGCCGCCCACGTGCTGCTCAATCTTCGTCTCCAGCCCCAAGGTGAATCCCTCAGGATCCTCCAAGAACTGCTGCAGCTGCGACGCAGGGCTCACAAACAGGTCCGTGAACTTGGCCCGCGCCCCACTCGATGAGGTGCGGGAAGTTGCGCAGCCTGCACATGGGGGATGCCGCCACCTGAGAACAGAAAAAGAAGATGAAAGAAGGGATGTTGAGTGGCGGTGAGACGATGGGGCTGGATAGATGCAAACGACCGTGTAAGCTTCTCAAATGCACACACGCACGTGTACACAGCACACATACCTGCTTCTGCGTCGCCGCCGTCGCTGTATGAGTTGATGGTGTGCGGCACAATGACGTCGACGTTGGCGCCCGTGCCCATCGTCCCGCTCTCCAGCAGCGGCTTCTCGTACAGCACACACTTGCTGTCAACAGGTTGTGTGATATTGTATGTCGAGGGGGGTTCGTGTGTATGGATCAAGATAGTAGGTGAGTGTGCATACAGTCGAGTTGAAATCCCATCAATCGACATGTTGCACACACACACACACACACACACACACACACACACACACACACACACACACACACACACACACACACACACACACACACACACACACACACACACACATAAAATCATCTGCACCTACAAGAAATGTGAAAAAACTGGTGTATGGGACCGGTGATCTTGACTGATCCTCGGCGATACCACGCCCTCCTTGTACACGCTTGTCGGTGATCGTTGATGGATAGTGAGGGGTAATGGAGGGTAAGTGAAGGCGAGTGTCAAACGATCAGCATGCGTCAGTGCTGTCACCACGTTTCACTACACCATGACACCATCTTGCTTGATATAGGATTGTGGAAAACACATGGAGATACGCACACTCACGCTCACACATGCGCACATG
>NW_004754892.1:280090-304685 GCF_000188695.1 Salpingoeca rosetta | reverse complement strand
ACACACACACACACACACACACAGCCGTCGTTGGTGCCGGCCATCCTAGACGCATTCTCAGACCTCAAGTACGAACACGACGTTGATGATGTTGGTGGTGGTGTTGTCGATGATGCTGTGTATCTGTGGTGTGTTCCTCAGCCACTAAGTTCTTGGATTGCAACGCAGCCATTCCACCACCATCCCTCACCATCTTTCCCCCTCCCCCTCCCCCACATACACACCCTACTGTGCAGTGTGGCGCAGGCGTGCCTGCGCGAGATCTGCGACCACGTGTTGAGCCAGCTTGGATCGTACAGTACAGCGTGCCTCCCAATCGTCATCAAGTTTCTCATGCAGCAAGGTGGTGGCGGTACTGTTGAGGGCGGCGAGGAGTGGGAGATGATGCCAGAGTGTGTGACAGTGTGTGACGGTGATCTCACATGCGCCTGTCTGCAAGTGTCACTGCGGCTTGTTCTCTCGCAGCCGATCCCTCACATGCCTTCACACACACACACACACACACACACACATGTACGTTGATGTTCAGCGGATGGAATGGATGATGTGAATGCGCTGACAGCGAACATGCAACACCAACAACAAGGCGACGATCACCATGTGCTTGTCTGTGGTGGCTGCCATCAAGAACGGGCTGGCATTTGATGCGCGCATTGCAAAGGCGTGGCTGCGGCCAACTCAAAACGACGGTGGCCCAGCCAATCACCGCCCTCGACCTGCTTGTGCTGCTGCTGCTTCACCAAGCACCAGAACGCCCACTGCCGCGGCGCAGAGACCACCGTGATCAAGCTTGCAAGCACGGGCCGGCTCACCGCCGTCATGGCTGCTGCCATGTTTGCCAGACACACGCGCGCATTCTTGATGTGGTTCAAGTCGATTGTGCACATGGCCAACATCCTGAACCGGCGGCAGCCGCCACCTCGCCTCCACAGCAGGAGGTGGTTGGGGCGCCGGTGGCGCACATTGGCACGGGGCAGGCACAGGAGGTGGACGCAGCCATGCCTGTGCTGCTACTGTCGCTGGCCACAGGCCACCTGAAGCTGCTGCACCCATTTGCGCTCATGTTGGACGGCACCCTGGACTGCCTAAGCAACCTGCACTTCATCCACATCCGGCAGCTCTTCCGTGTCCTGACCACGCTCACGTTTCACCGCCAGTGCACCGCAGCCCCAGGCCTCAGAGGAAGATGGTGTGTGTGTGTGTGTGTGTGTGTGTGTGTGTGTGTGTGTGTGTGTGTGTGTGTGTGTGTGTGTGTGAGTGTGTGAGTGAGTGAGTGTGTGTGTGTGTGTGTGTGAGTGAGTGTGTGTGTGTGTGTGCATGAACTTGTGCGTTGGGGAAGGCGTGTTGGACAACATAATGTCCTTCCATGAAAAGCGCCTCTCACCCTTCACACCAACACCGCCACCACCACAATCCCTTCTGCATTGCACCTCGTGTATGGCAGCTGTCTCAATCGAATGAAGAGCTGAAACGCAGCGGCACCATCGCTGCTACCACCGTCACCCGCACCTGGCTCACTCTCGCCAACGACACAGACACCTCCATCGGCCGTGCGTTCGTGCGTGCATGCGTTTGCGCCCTTGTCTGCACCCTTGTTTGCGGTTCACCTGAGTCCCCCGTGTGTACCTGTCGTGCTCCTCCTCATCAATCACTCACCCGTCTCCTCGCCTGTCCAACAGGCGACCACCTCTCCTCGCTTTTGCATACATTGCAGCTCATCTATGTCGACAAGTGCAAACAGCTGACATGCTCCGTTGCCACTAGTTCTCCACAGCCACGCCCAGCCATTTGCCCGCCCATTGTGGCCTCCGTTTCCTCCCCCTCCCGCCACCACCAACAACCACCAAGAACAAAGCACATCTGTCGGGATGCCATCGCGCCGCAGGTGAACGGGGATGGCGGACTCACCATCGACCCACCGCCGCCACGGCCGCTTGGCTTCAGGTCGCTCGCCGACCCCGGCAGGCACGTGTGGAGGGAGCCGGGACCCCAAGCGCACGTTCCAGCACAACAACACCGTCAACACGATTGTGGTTTGCGCAGACGGACGGGTGCGCCCCAAACGCGGGAGATGTGCTCTAACTTGTCGCCTGAGTACACGCGCGCGCGCGAGGTGGACAAGGACACGCACGTGGTCGTCAACGAGAAGACGCTGCAGGCGCCGTTCGAGACGAAGCTGAAGCTGCTGTCAGGGATTGCCGCCGTGTTCGCGGGCATGATGCGCAGCCAGACCGACGAGGAGACAAGACTGCGGAAGCACGCTGCCGGAACGCAGACCTCTTCACGTTCCTGACGTCGCTGCAGCCCTTTGTATGGTGGGACCTGTCGCTGGGGACGGGCAACCTGAACCCCGAGGAGGAGACGGTGGTGGAGGTGCAGCACGAGAGTTGGGCGCATCCCCGATTGGCGTGGGCCTGCAGCGACGACGTGCTGTTCCGCACGGTCGCGGACGGACAGCGAGTACATTCTGGCGACCCAGCCCTCCGACAAGGCTGCTGGGCGTCGCGCACGCTGTGGCCGAACCCGCTGCCGATGCGGCCGCACATTCACGTGCTGATGGAGTGAGGCTACTTTTCCACCAGCCGCACCCTGGAGCTGATGCGTGGATGGGTTGGTGAAGTGGATACGAGAGCCAGTGTGTGGTTGACGTGTGGTGTGGTAGGTTGTATGCTCGTTGCTTGTCAGCCGGTTGGATCGCGTGAAGAGTTTACTACAGTGTCACACAAACAAAGCAAAGTCAAGCAAGGCAAGGCAAGCGGCAAGCAAGCACGTTAAGGTAGAAAGGAGCAAAGGAGCAAAGAGAGAAACCAGCAAACCAGCAAGCACGCACGCACACACACACACACACACACACACAGCACAGCACACAGTCAAGTGGTGGTGTTGATGCGGTTGTTGATGGCGGTGCACCAGTCAGCGAGCGAGGTGTCAGAGTGCGCGTGCAGGCGGAAGACGAAGGTGCGGCCGGGAACAGCAACGTGTAACTCCTCGCCACCATGGGCGAGCTCAGCTGACTGCACGCTGGAAAGGGGGATGCGTCGCTTGGCCGTGCCTGACGCGCACTTGCCGTACGCGAGGTGGCCGTCGTCGTCAAACTTGCACCAGCACGGGCGAAAGGCGGCCCTCCGTCGCCCACGCTTCCGCAACCAGCCGATCAGTGGCTCACCAGGGCACTTGCAAGCGTCCTTGTACAACGCTCTTGCTGGTGCAGAGTAGCCACGAGGACAGCCGTGCCCAGTCCCTGTCTTCTTGTCCTCACCGTCGCTGCCTGTGTTTGCTGGGCGTCTTGCCTCAGCGTGAACCTGTGCAAGTGCACCGAGAAACCGCATAAGCAAGTTGCGTTGTGGAGCAGACGACTGGTACACAACAGCAGACGAGATGAACCGAAGAAGAAGGTGGCGATGAGCAAGCACGTTTTGCTGCTGAAGTCGAGACCCTGACACGTGTTGCGTGGATGCATGCTGGGCGTTCACAGCACCACCACCACAAATGCGCCGCAGGCTGCGCTCCGCCTTGCGGGTGTTTGGGTGGTCTGGCCCAAGCGTGGTCGCGAAAACGTCGAGTGCCTGCTGGACATAGGCGCAGGCCTGCTCCTTGTCCCCTCGCGTGTCGTGCAGCAGGCCAATGTTGAAGTACGTCATGGCCGTGCTCGGGTGCTTCTCGCCCAGCGTCTCCACCTTGATGGCGAGGGCCTGCTCGTAGTGGTGGATGGCTTTACCGTACTGGCCCTTGTCGACGTAGGCGGCGCCGAGGTTGTTGTACGTGTCGGCTGTGCTTGGGTGTTTCTCGCCCAGCGTCTCCGCGTAGATGGCGAGGGCCTTCTCATAACACGCAATGGCCTTGTCGTATTCGCCCTTGCGGGCGTAGGCGCCGCCGAGATTGTTGTACGACGTGGCTGTGCTCGGGTGCTTCTCCCCCAACGCCTCCACAGTAATGGCGAGGGCCTTCTCATACAACGCAATTGCCTTGTCGTAGTCGCCTTTGTCGTGGTAGGCGCCGCCGAGGTTGTTGTACGTCTGTGCTGTGCTCGGGTGCTTCTCACCCAGCGTCTCCACCCTGACGGCGAGCGCCTTGTCAAAACACTCGATCGCTCTGTCGTAGTCGCCCTTGCTGTAGTAGACGCTGCCGATGTTGTTGTAGGTGTCGGCTGTGTTCGGGTGCTTCTCACCCAACGCCTCCACCATGATGGCGAGCGCCTGCTCATAAAACGCAATCGCCCTGTCGAGCTCGCCCTTCTTCTCGTAGGCGATGCCGAGGCCCACACACGAGTCGGCTGTGCTGGGGTGCTTCTCGCCCAGCGTCTCCACCGTGATGGCGAGGGCCTTCTTGTAGTAGTGGATCGCCTTGTCGAAGTCGCCCTTGCTGTAGTAGGCGGTGCCGAGGTTGTTGTACGTGCTAGCTGTACTGGGGTGTTTCTCCCCCAGCGTCTCCACCGTGATGGCGAGGTCCTTCTCGTAAAACGCAATCGCTCTGTCGTACTCGCCCTTGCTGCAGTAGGCGTTGCCGAGGTTGTTGTTCGACACTGCCACGTTCTCTCCTTTCTCCTTTTCGGTGCGCAGGTAAACTGCCAGCGCTGTCTCGTAGTAGGCAATTGCCTTGTCGTGCTCGCCAAACTCGCTCAGCACCGACCCAACCGCACCACACAGCCCCGCGAAGGCGTCAGTTTTGTCCTCGCCTCGTGCTCGCATTGTTTCGACGGCACCCACCGCCTTTTGCAGGCACCACGCGCGCAGCTGGTCCTTCACGGCCTGGTTGACTGCGCCAAAGCCGCCCGCCCACGACTCGATCGCCGTGAAGATCATGTGTTTGTCGTGCGGGTTGAAGGCGTCGGCTCGCTCTGCCTGCACGCGCACCAGCGTGTCTGTGACGGCTTTATAGTCGTTGTAGATGGTGTGTTCGAGCGCCTGTTCTTCGCTCTTGGGCAGTTGGATGGTGACCTCTGTGCCTTCGTTGCTGATGCCACAGAAGATCTCCCACAAACACCACGCGCGTGTCAAGGGAACAGGGTCTCGCCACGGCATGAGCACCAGCAGCACATGGCCAATGTTGGCAATCGACTTCTTGAACGTCGTGCTCCACCTGCGGGTGTTGAGCAAGGGAAAGGGGGAGAGGAAAGGGTGGAGGGAAGAGCAAGATGGGGAGGAAAGGAGAGAGGTTGTTGTGCTGTTGTGAGGGAACAGTGTGTGCGTGTGTCTGTGTGCGTGTGTGTGTGGGTGGCAGTAGTTGTTGAAGAGCACAAGAGTTTCACACACACACACACACACACACACACACAGCTGCACACACACACACACACACACACACACACACACACACAAAACGCACCACTCTTGTGGGAGGTTGGCCGTGACGTTGGCGTTTTGGTTGTTCATGAAGAGGTCAAACCAGAAGAAGACTGGCTGGCTGTCTTCCTTGCTTGCTTGCTCCTCTGCAAACTCCAGCAAGACGTTGAGCACGTCTGCGATCTTGTACCGCCATGCGTGCGACACAAAGACGGTGGCCTTGTTCACGTGTTCTGGCGACTGCTTGCGCAGCTGCTCGACGTAGGCGCAGTTGTCCTGGCGTGTGCGTGGCACAACCAGTTGCTTGCAGGCATCCTCCGTGGTCATCTCAGTGTACGTGTCGGGGAACTCCTTCTTCAGGTCTGCGAAAAAGGTCTTGATCGCCTCCACAGACACGCCGTCTGTCAGGCGGTGCTCGTCGGCCATCGTGGCTCTGTTCTTGTAACAGAAGAACTGAAATTGAAGGCAGACGTGCGGAGAAACGCACAAGCTTGCGGTGGCGCTGCTTTGGGGGGAGGGGCTGGGAGGAGAGGAGAGAGGAGAACACTGACAACAGGCGCAACAGCTGAGAAATGAACCCTGCAGCCACGCCCCAATTTCTCCCAATTGCACTCCACCGCAACCCAATGGGACGGGCCCAAGTCAGTTGGCCTGTTGGTGGGCGGGGCACCCAACGCAGCAGCGAGAAGCCTGGCGTGCGTTCTGGGCAGTGTGGTTCAGCGTTTCGCTTCGACACCGCAAACAAAGACACACAACAAACCTTCTAACCTTTGGGTGGCGACTGAGACGCGCCACTTCCAGAACGGGTCCTTCTTGGCGCGCTGGCTGGGAAAGTGCGTGGTCGACCGACTTCCGCCTCGCCTTTCGCGCGGTGGAGCTTCAGCGCCACAAGCAGGCTAGCGGCAGGCACAGAAACCAAGATGAGGAAGGCGGGAGGAAGGACATCCCTCGAAGTTTGCACGAAAGGCTTCTCTCTCGGTCTTTGGACATGCTGGACATTGGCGTTGAGGTGGGGGGGGGGGGGGCGTGTGTCGTGTTGTGTCCTTGCGTGTGGTCTTTGGTTTTTCTCTTTGGGAATCACTGCGTCGGAGACGGAGGAGTGGTCTAGTGGTGTCGCTGTAGGACTGTGTAGACGTGTGCTTTCTCTTGCACCTGGCTGGCACAGCTCGGGTGTGACGTTTGTGCTTTCTTTCTCTCATTCTCTTCTCCGTTCGCCAGTCCTCCCCTCGTTTCCTTCTCGAGCACCCTTGCCATCGACAAGCAGGCCAGCGTATCGATCGACGTCATAGCGTCCGACCCAACGCAGCCCAGCCCAGGCAGCTCCCCTTTTCAAGCAGCCAAGTCTTTCCACGCACCTCTGCTTCTTTTCTTTCCAGACCATTTTCCCACAGTCGCACACGACCTCAAAACACCATCCGCCTGCTCACACAGGGCAGAACCAGTACAACACACAAACACACAGAGACACACACACATACAGACACACACACACACACACACACACACACACACAGCAGCCAACCAACCATGAACACCACGGTTATGGCCAACACGAGCATGTTCCCGACCTTCAACAACAAACATGACGAGCACCAGCGTGTTGACCTCCTCCCCGACCTCGACATGGACGACGGGCCCCTTCACCACGCAGACGCCGGCGCCAACTCCGATTCCAGGCAGCCTGGACACCCCGTGGTACTTCAGCGACGTGCTGGACCTGCCCGCCCTCATCTTGTACGGCATCGTCGGCGCTAACCTCGTGCTCAGCTTCACGGCGTGGTTCGTCCTGAAGTGCTGCTTGCATCGCCCGCGCTCGGCGCGTCGCGTGCGCTTCGTTGCGCCCATTGTGCATTTCCTCGTCTTCTTCCTGTTTGAGTTTGTGGTTCTCTGTGCTCGACTTCACGCCTGGACCACCAACGACAACGAGTACACGCCGTCGTGGACGGCGGAGGGCGAAATGGTGTTCCCCAGTCCAGCGTTTAGCTCAAGCCTCAGCCCCGATTTCCTGCGCGAGGTTGGCTGCGGCGACTTCATCTTGACCAATGGCACAACGAGCACACTGGAGCCGGTTGGCCCCAGCGAGTGCAGCTTGGGCATCCGGATCGGAGCAAAGCTGTCGCCAGGCACGGTGGCCACCATCAGCCTGGTCCTCGGCTTGATGGGGTTCGTCCTGCTGGAGATGTTTGTGCTCCTGCTGGAGATGGGAGATGGAAGGGAACTGGAGCGCCTCAAGCTGAAAACCTTGGTGATGTTGCCCTCGCTCAAGGCCGTTTTGAAACGGGACATTTCCGTCGATGACTTCAACAACTCCCGGGATGAGGACTTTGATGAGGAGGAGCAGGGGCTGGTTGAAAGGCAGCGCCATACTGCTGAAGGATGCGCGAAGGTCGTGCTGTCTTCCTGTCTTTAACAGTCCCAGTGCATCCAACTCAATCAATGATCCTTGATGCCCTACTGCCGATAATTGATCAAAATATTCAACAAACATCCACAAACAACTCGGCGATCTCTGACAACAACAACGCCCCTTCTGTGCTCAGTGGCTGCTTCCCACCTCTCCATCAGGAGCAAGCCAGAACCATGGCGCTGCGAGGACGAAAGCGCAGAGCCATCGCTGCCGTGGAAGAGGGGCATCAACTCACCCAACTTGCGTGGAATGAGCGCGTGGACAAAGAACATGCAGACACACAGAAACTGTTTCCCACAGCCGCTGACACTGAGTCCTCTGTGAGTGTGAACTCCCAGTCCACATCACTGTTTCACCTCATCCCTGACACACACACACACACACACACACACACACACACACACACCCACACACACACACACACCCACACCCACACACACACCCACACCCACACACACACCCACCCACCCACACACACACACACACACACTCTCTCTCTCTCATGCGTGTACACTGGGCATGCTTGTATGTTTGCTTGCATTGGATGTTCTACGCAGGGACATTTCCGGAAACTGGAAGACCTCATCCAGCGGTACGCTGATGTCGATTGACATGCACGCTGCGACCGCCTGGCTTCTCTTGGAATCTATCGTTGCACCTGTTCTGTCTGTGCTCACTCAGCCCACTCACTGACCATACTGCCTGCGCGTATGAGGGTTGCAGTTTCCACATGGGCGATGCCCGATCCTCAGCTCTGGAATCTTCTCAAGGCTGGGGAGCATTGCAGTTTGCAGACAAGGCCTCAGAGGTATACGTGTGTGCTGTTGTGAGCTCCATGTCACTGCCGACACTGAACTGTTGTCGTTTGTGCACGTCTCAAGGTCTTGGTCTGCTTGAGCATTGTGTGAAGTCACCATCCTCAGCAAACATCTCACATATGCCGCTTTCATTGCTCGTGGTGATGCAGGTGCCGTACCTGTGCTTGTCGACAGAAGACAGCCCCATGGATGCCTGCGAGTTTGCAGAGCTGATGTTGATGCGGCAGCGAGGTCGCAGCTTTGTGCAACCTAACTTGGTTGTGAGCGCGACCGGTGGAGCACGGCAGTTCACCCTTGCCGATGACACTCAGCGGCAGTTGACGCAGTTTTTGCAGTTGGTGTCGCAGCGCACAAATGCATGGATCACCACTGGGGGCTGTGACACAGGTGAGCGTTGTGCTTGCGCTTGCGCGTCTGCGTACGCATCTGTGTGTGTGCGTGTGCGTGCGTATGTGTGTGCTTGTGCTTGTGCGTGTGCGTGTGCGTGTGCGTATCTGTGTGTGCGTGCGCGTATCTGTGTGTGCGTGCGTGTGCGTGTGCGTATCTGTGTGTGTGTGTGTGTGCGTGACTGCCTGCATATCTGCGTGTGTGTGTGTGTGTGTGTGTGTGCGCGTGGCTGCAAGCATGTCCTGCATCTCACTCCCTTCCATGCACGCCGTGGTTGAGTAGGCTGCATGAAGCTGGCTGCAGATATCCTGCAACAAACAGAAGAGGACAACAGCAGACACGCTCCATTCGTGATTGGCATTGGTGAGGAGGCCAGCGATAGATTTGCGCTGTGTGAATCATGGCTCACTCTTGTTTCGCACCACCTTACGACTACCCACACGTTCTCGCTATGCGTGCTCCTATTTTTAGGCACATTTGGCGTCATCAAGAACCACGAAGCCCTCATTTCTGTTGGTGGCCCATTCCAGTACATGCACACACAGACACACATACACACAGACACACAGACACACAAACACATACACACACAAACACACGCACACACAGACACACACACACACACAGACAGACATACACACGTACACACACATACACACATACACACGCACACACACGCACACACACACCACCAAAACTGCCAGATTCCCGCTTCGTGCCATAGTCTCATAGTTGCTTCGTTGTGCCTTGGCGTTTCATTGTGCTCGCGTGAAGGCTGGGGACCCTCCACATCATATCGATTACAGCAGCCTGGGAGATAACCACACGTTCGGCGTAGCGCTCAATGCCCAACATGACTTGTTCTTGCTGGTGGATGATGGTACACGGAGTCGCTTTGGTGTGGAGATCGCGTTTCGCCAAGCGTTTGAACAGGTGTGTGAAGGTGTGATCGATGCATTGTGTGGTCATGTACTCTTGTTGCGACTTGCCTTCGTGTGTGTTCACCACCGTCTCCAGCCATGTGGTAACGTGAGCCGTTTGCTCATGCGATCGGTGCATGTTTGCGTGGAACGTGCGCGTCATCCTTTGCGCAACAGGCAGCAGCACAACACTTCCACGCTCCCGCTGTCACTGTTGTGATTCAAGGTGGACCAGGCATCCTCTACACGGCGTGCCGCTCAGGTCTGGGGCCTTCTCGGGACACATGTACACGAACGCATGATGCGGTGTCTTGTGTGCCGGCCTCTTACTCACACAAGCACACGCACACCCACACACACACACACATACACATGCACACACCCACGCACACACACACACACACACACTCACACGCAAATACACACACACACTCTCTCAATCACTCCCACGCACACTAACACACACGCAAATACACACATATTGCATCAACTGCTGCAGCTCAGGACGGCTGGCCTGTGCTAGTCATGGCAAACAGTGGGCTCGCTGCTGACATCATCGCATATGCCTACCACTTCACGCACAGCCCGTTGTACGTTGTTGCTGCTGCGAATCTGACTCAATGTGCCCGATACCTCTCCAAGAACGCCATCCATCCGCACATGAACATGCATCCATGCAGGCGTCTCACGTGCCGTCATGTCGTCGTCTCCTGCGAGTGTGTCATCTTCTCAGGCCTGAGCACACGTCGCTCACGTGGGAGGGCCTGCAGGGGCTGATCAAAGACAACTTCGCGACGGGCGATGATTCAGCCAGACTTCGGCGTCTTCTGGATGATGCCTTGGAAGTGGCCCATAACGACTTGGTACGGTGGCATGTGTGCGTTCGTGCGCGCGCACGTGTGTGTTGCATGTATGTGTGTGTGTGTGTGTGTGCATGTGCATATTTATGTGTGTGTTTGCATGCGTACGTTTGTGCATTGCTGTCCTTGCATGCGTGAAGTGTTTTGCAGGTGTGATGTGGAAGCCCGCGAGCCGCCCCTCTTTGTTTGTTCGCAATGGCTGCCGGTGCTGACCGCCTTGTTCTGCTTTTGATGGTTCCCCTGACGCAGGTTCGCGTGATTGGCGGTCAAGGCAAGACTCTCGACGACATGATGCAAACATTCCTTGAGGTGCGTGATCGAGCTCTTGCTTGCAAACATGCGTGTGTGTGTGCGTGTGTGCGTGTGAGCTCGTGTGTGAGGCTGTGTGTGTGTGTCTGTGTGTGTCTGTGTGTGTATGCTCGCGTGTCTGCGCCATCTTGGGCGTTCGAGCGAAGAAGACGCGTGCACGGCCGCCACTGCTGACGCAGCGAGTATCGTTGCTATGCTACTCAGGTCACCTCTGGAGCGGACACTCCGGAAGCGATTCGTGTCAAATACGGTAGGATCAGCCAGCATCTGGGCATTCCCACAGCACACCCACCCACACACACACCCATCCACACACACACCCACACACACCCATCCACACACACACACACACACACACACACACACACACACACACACACACACACACACACACACACACACACACACACACACACACACACACACACACACACCCTTTCTCCCCACAACTGATTGCCTCCCCCCCTCTCAAATCCCGGCTGCTCAATGGATTCTCGCAGAGATGCTGTTCCACGAGTACGCCGATTCCCTCAATCTCGACCGCAAATCTCTGTCGCTGAAATCCTACGACGTCAGTCCCCACGCCGCCGCGTGCCTTTCCTTGCTTGGGTTTGGTTTACCTGTTGCATGGTGCGCGTACGCGCGTGCGGGTGCGTGTGTCGTATCCGCCTGTGTGTGCCGCCCAGCGCCTTCACGCACTCGCTCACCTGCATGCTTACCCACTCGTGTGCCGTGCTTCCTCGCACGCGTCTTGCGCCTGACAGACATCCGACCTGCACATGCTGCTGCGCATTGCCCTGGACACGAACAACCACGTTTACACCGAGGACCTCATCATGCTTCTGGTGAGCAACCTGTTGTCGTCATTGGTGCTTCATCAACCCAACCGTTTGTCAACATGCATACACTGCTCCATGCGGTCATCAACCAACCAATTCCATGCACAATGGACATGGGCGCTGCATATATATTTGTGTTTAACAATGGCCCATTCCCCCCTGCCCTCTCTTCCTGTCTTCCCTTCATCTCCTCACACATCCCCCACCACATTCTTCCGGCCTCAATTTCTCCTCCCACGCCTCCCCCTATCTATTCGTCCGTGTTCCTTTTTGTCGCGTGGCCAGGGCGAGCACATTGGCGAGTTGCTGGAGCCTGCACTTCGCGCCGTGCCCACAATGGTCATTCGCTCGCTCAGCACAGACAGGTTCTCCAGCGCGTATCGGAAGCGCGTGTCACCCACTGTGCAGGAGTGCATCGCGCGCCTGATTGAAAAGGACTTGGGCGAAGCCGTCGACACGGCGGCCGAGTGCCCGCTCATGCAAGTTGCCGACAGCACGTCTCGCTCGGAGCTCATGCACGCGGCCATCAACAACGATGTCTCCGTTGCCATGCGCCTTGCGACGGACTTCTTTGAGCTCAAGCCCGAGCCCGAATTTGCCAGTGCCCCTGTCACAGCCCGCCTGCGTCCGGGTGAACTGGTGGTTGTGGGCAAGGATGAGCTGTGGAAGCGGGACAAGAAAAGCGCACTGTATCGCGAGCTGCGTCGACAGACCGGCAACAACGCAAACGTGCGCACGCAGGCCCTCGCCCTGGACATGGAGCAAGCGTGTACCAAGGAGCCCGACAGCCTCTTCTCAGAGATTATCGCCAGTGGCAAGGCGGAGCTGTTCCAGCTGCTGGCACTGCGGGCAGCCGTGCAGCTGCGCTGGGTCACGTACGGCCGCACCCTCTTCTTCTTCGAAGGCGTGCAGTACCTGGTGTCGCTCTGCCTCCTCGTCTTCCTCTCGCTCACCATGACCACGTTTGGCACGCCGCCAAGTGGCTCACACTATCGAGCCGTCATCGCCACCATCTCCTTGACATCACTCGCAGCGCTGAATGAGGTGAAGCAGCTGCTTCGCAGTCGCTCGCGCTACTTCAGCAACATTTGGAACTGGCTCGACATGGCACGGGCGGCTCTCACGCTCTCCTTCTGCATCCTGCACCTCCAAGGCGACACGCAGGCCCGCACGCTGCTGGCATACGCGGTGATTGTGCAGTGGCTGCGGCTGCTGTACTTCCTGCTGCCGTTTGACAGCACCGGCCCACTCATCATCATGATCCTCGAGATCTTGAAGGACACGTACGTGTTTTTGATTGTGCTCGTGACCGTTGTGCTCGGGGCTTCCAACAGCCTGTTCGTGCTGCTCCACCACAGCAGCAGCGGCGTTGCCAGCACCTCGTCGTTTGCGAGTGCCGACGGGTTTTCAGACGTCGCACTAGCACTGTTCACGTCTGCCAACATGCTGTTGTTTGGCGACTACGACCAGACGTTGTTTGACGACAGCAGTGACGGCATCAGCGCACGCGTCATCTTTGTGGCAGTCATGTTTGTCACGCTGGTGATTCTACTGAACCTGCTGATCGCCATTCTCTCGGACTCGTACGAGCGCGTGCAGGACCGGTCTGCAATGGAGCTGACGCTCGCCAAGGCGCAAATCCTCGACGACCAGCAGTTTCTCCTGCACCGGTATTTGCTCGTCGCCTGTGGCACGCTGTGGAATTACGTCATCGCTCAGCCACTGGCTGCAACTGCCGGCTTGTTGAACTCGCACTGGCGGGTGCTGATTCTTGAACGGTTCATGGTGGACACCTCCTCCGTGTGCACGTGGCCTGCCGAAGCAGTTGTGCTCATCCCCGAGACGTCGACGCAGCGCACCCAGCCGGCGTCACGGTGGCAGGGCATGCTGAACCATCTCAAGCTCAACGTCAACGACCGGGCAGACGGAATACAGGAGCAAGCGTCTGCATCGTGGTTGGCGGTGAGCGAGCTTGCGTCGCAGAATGCAGAGATGCTGAAGCACATGCGAAGCGAAATGGCCGACATGCAGCGGGCAATGAACAGCAACTTTGCTCGGCTCCAGCAGTCGATTGAGCAGGTACCAGTAGCAGCACGCGTGCTCAGAACACTCGCTTGCACAATGAGTGTGCACATAGTGCAGAGGGACGATGAGGAGTACCATGCGTGTGTGAGACAATGGGAAGTGCTACGTGTGTGTAGAGCGAGTGGAACACGACTAATCACGATTGGGCGTGATCATCTTCTGTTCAACACTCACATGGCATCGTCTTTCGTTGTGTTTGGTGTTGAATCGTGCGTGTGTCTTGCTTTGATAATGTAGGGCAATCCAACCACATCGCAGACACAGACGGTGAGTTTGCCGAGCTCACCTGATGGGTGTAATTGGTTATGCAGGGTCCGTGTTTGCACCACCACACTTGCTTGCGAGAGCCACACGTGTAAACGCACCCCGCACCCCCGCACACACAGACACAGACAGACACACACAGACACACACAGACACACAGACACACACACACACACACACACACAGACAGACACACACACACACACACACACACCCATCACTAACGTACATACGCACTTTCACTTGCCTAGGCTGGCCAGCAATCGTCTCAAACAACCCTCCAGCAACAGGAACGACAACATCATGTGAGTTGAAAGACGAACATATTTTGCATGCAGGACATGCGTTGAGACGATGCTTCCTGCTCCACCCCCTCCCCTCAATTACTCTCATGTCTTATTCACACGCCCCTCTCTGCGAATGCCACACGCACACACACACACACACACACACACACACACACACACACACACATGCACACACACATACACATACACACACACACATGCACATACACACACACACACACACACACACACACACACACACACACACACACGCACGCACAATCATGAGGTACAGCGCCTCGACTCTGCTGACTACACGGACATGGAGGAGCTCCCTGCGACCGCCGCAGCAGCAGCAGACGCGAAGCATGACAAGGACACGGTGCCGGCTGCCACCCGTGCGCAGGATGGATTCGTCCCACCCGAGGAGTACCCAGGATCGAACGGCGTGAAGCGTTTTACCATTGACGCGTCGCAGGTGCCCTGGGATGTGGTGTTTCCCGATTACGAGCCTGTCGAGTACACCCACCCTGCGGTGGCACGGCAGCCCGTGTGGGCGGACCCTGCGGACCCGCGCGAGATCAAGTTCAATGTGAAGGACGAGGTGTTCGGCAGGGTGGTTGATCGCACGTCGTGCCACCCAAGCGGCATCAGCATCGACAGCAGCACCGGTCGCCCCATCAACCCGTGGGGACGCACGGGCATGACAGGCCGCGGCCTGCTGGGCAAGTGGGGCGTGAACCAGGCAGCGGACATGGTGGTGACGCGGTGGAAGCGGGCACCAGATGGCAGCATCCTGCAGCGCGACGGCAAGAAGGTGCTGGAGTTTGTGGCCATTCAGCGCATGGACAACAACATGTGGGCCATCCCTGGTGGCTTTGTTGACAACGGGGAGGACGTCGCCCTGACCAGCGGCCGCGAGTTTATGGAGGAGGCCCTCGGCACCAAAGACAAGCGTGGTGCGCTGAGCAAGGAAGAGGAGAAGTCTGTTGCACAACTCTTTGCTGATGGCACGATTGTCGACCGCATTTACGGCGAGGATCCGCGCAACACGGACAACGCGTGGGTGGAGACGACGTGCGTCAACTTCCACGATGAGAGCGGGCGCCACGCCGCCTGCCTCCAACTCGGCAGCGACGATGATGCCAGGACTGCACGCTGGATGATGGTGCATGGCGGGTGGAACTTGTTTGCCAGCCAACGCAAGCTGCTCCAGCTTGTCGCACGCCATCACTCCGCCTACTTTTAGAGGGAGGGTGTTTGTGTGTGTGTGTGTGTGTGTGTGTGTGTGTGTGTGTGTGTGTGTGTGTGTGTGTGTGTGTGTGTGTGTGTGTGTGTGTGTGTGTGTGTGTGTGTTTGATGCAATGCACCACCCTTGTCCTCCGTTGAACGTTTTTCGTTTTCCACAACCGCCACGCAAACTTCACGTTAGGATGTTTTTCAGTTACCCCTCATATGCCTGCTGTCTGCCTTTCGTTCCCTATCATCGCATCACAACACAACATTTTGAGTTTTATTGAGCGACTGTGCTCCGTGTCTGACATCAACAAGTGACATCTGTCGTGGGTACAACAACCACAGCAACAACATCAACAAGAAGTAGATCAACAACAACAACAACAACAACAACAACAACAACAACAGCACATGGACCCAACTCCTTACAGCATCATCAGTCCAAAGCCTGCAGTCAGCCACAACTTCCACACAACACGCCATGACCTCATGAACACAACACAATGGTTTTCTGGTGGCAACGTAGACATGCGCACAACATCAACCCATGCAGATGACAATGCCATGCAATCATCATGCAGCGACGCGCTTGTTGCGACGTGGGCGCAGGCGGCGCGCAATCGGCGTGAGCAGACGACCCATCGCACTTCCAGACTTTGTCTGATCACGTTGGTGGTGCGCAGTGCAGAGCAGAACATGGCAACAGATTGTGGAGTGAGACGTGCGCACATACAAACGCACATGGTGCACACACTTGCGTGCACATACAAACGCAAATACAAACGCACATGGTGCACTCACTCACTCGCGTGCACACACACACACACACACACACACACACACACACACACACACACACACACACACACACACACACTCACCTGTTGGGGCTCTGCGACGGGCGAGACGGTGGTGGTCGTCTTTGCGCCGAGCTTGCGGCGTTTGGACTGGCGCTTCTTCTTGGACGAGAGCGGTTCAAGCAGCGATTTCTCAAGGCGGTGCTGGGCAGGCGCAGACCTGTTGAAGAGCGCATGACACGATATGACGGCCAATGGCGAGCAAGCGGATAAGTTGAACGCAAACCACAACAACAACAACAACAACAGCAGCAGCGAAAGCTGTTTTTTAAACACGAGTGACGCACTTGTTCTCTGGCGTTTTCTTGTGCGCCATCTTGCTCGCCGCCTCTGTCATCTCGTGAACTTCGCGCTCAAACGTCTCCATGTCCTGTAAACGCGTCAGACAACACGCATGCCGCACGTGAGGAAGTAGTGATGGTTGGAGATGGACAGATACAGACTGACTCACATACAACACAGAGCATGAACGATTCGCTCAATGCCTCGGTCGATCCCGTGCACAATCACAAGCACATCGCTTCGTACAATGGTGTCGGCGCTGTCAAAGCTGTCGCCCTCATAAGCGGACGTATCGTTGTTGCTGGGCGGTGACAAACAACATTGCGGTTGCAGCATGCAAACGTGTGTGCGCAATAGGTTGTGAGTCCACGGCACAGGCAAGACAGAGCAGCATCCATGGCAGCGAAAGCATCACAACCACGCAACACCACCACCGCAGAAAGCAACAACAAACACCACCATCTCGGCAACAAACAACAACAACAACAATCAACAAGATACTAACCCAAGCGTGCGCTTGGGCGTGAGCACAACAGAATCCTCACTGCTGATGCACTTGTCAGCACTTGGGCTCTCCGCCTGGCTCAGAATCGTGTTCATGACAGACTGTTTCATGCTCGAAGCAGCAGCTGCCGCAGTGTTCACGCGAGCCACGGTGCCCTTCTCTGCGGGCGTTGCGTTGTTGATGGCGCTGAGAACAGCACGCGACTGCGGTTTCGTCATGGACTTGCGCTGCCGCTGCCGCCTCTCCCTCGCCGCCGCACGCCGCGTGCGAGGACCAGCAGCGTTCTCATCACCAACTGCAAGAAAGTACGTGTGTGTGTGTGTGTGTGTGTGTGTGTGTGTGTGTGTGAGTGTGAGTGTGTGAGTGTGTGTGTGTGAGCGAATACGTTGTGGGTGCTAGTTTGTTGTTAGCTCGACCAAACAACTGCCTCAACACCACCCACGCCCCACTCACACAGCCACAACCCCCCCCCCCCGTTTGGCTCACCCGAGGTGTCGACGGAAACGCTGCGTCTGGTCTTCTTCGTGGCGACGCGCGTGCGTGTGCGACTGGACTTGGCGTGCGTTACAGCGGCATCCCCCACCTTGCTCGTGTCGGCACCACTTGTTGTTGCACTCGCCGTGCTGTCGTCGTTTGTCAAGGTCGTGTCTTTCCCGTTGTCCATCTCAGACTCCTCTTCCGACCACGACGACGATGATGACGACTGGTTGCGCCTGGTGGTGGCACGTGTTGCTCGTGATCCCTTTCGCGTGTTGCGCTTCGATTGCACACGCTTCGCCCGCTTGCGTGTCACCGGCTTCTCCTCCTCCTCATCATCATCACCGTTGACGATGGTGCCGTTATCTTCGTCACGGTCTTTCTGCTCGAGTTCATTGCCGCTGGAGCGAATGGTCTCATCTGTGCTGGACTCAACAGCATCCGTCGTCGTCGTCGTCGTCGTTGTGGCTGTTGTCGTGTCGGTGTCTGTTGCCGTCATCATCGTGCTTGACGCACCCGTCGCAGTCCTGGAATGCACAATGCACACCGATGGTGAGCGGAGCTTGCACAACTGTCACAACTGACGCAACACAAGCACACACACACACACACACACAAGCACACACGCACACCGTGTCATATCACACAACAACGACACCACGAATCAGGGTGGACTCACGAGTATGCGAGCATCTCCTGGTCCAGCTGCTCGGAGACCATATCCGCCAGCTGCGCCTTCAGCCGGTCGTTCTCACCCTGCGGTGTGAGCGTGTGTGATCGAGGGAGTGCGAGTGCGTGTGTGCGTGTCGTGTGTCAGCAAGCTCATACAAATAACCGAGACATGCACGGACGCACAGCGCCACTCTCAGTGCTCACCTTGACGTGCTCGAGCTCAGCGCGGAGATCGTTGGTCTTCTCCTCCAACACCTTCTTCTTGTTCTTCAGATGGGCAACTTGCCTGGTGTGATAGCGTGGAGCAGCCACGATGAGCATGCAGCATGATGGTGCAGGCGCAAGGAATAAATACACGAATACAACAACAGCATGGCTGGCGGTTATGGATGCAGCATGCAATTGGCAAGATACATCTGGTGTTCACGTACCCAGACACATGTGCATACATTAAAAAACAATCCACGTGCGCATTCTTACATCTTGAATCGCTCAATCTCCTGCGCCGTGTGCTCGTCGGGACCGCACCCGTCGTCCTTCAACCGCTGCAGCTGTCAACCATCATCGCATTTGGCAACGATCGTCAGCACGTACGCACACACACACACACACACACACACACACACACACGCACCCACACACACGCACCCACGCACACACACACACCGTGTTGCATATGCGCGCTGTGCGGCACACACCCATCCACCCTTCAGCCCCAGCAAGCATTGCATGCTCTCACCTCATCGCGCAGTGTCGAAATTGTTGCCTCCAGGCGCTCCGCTTCCTCCTGCTTCGCTTCCGTCACCTTCGATTCGCAAACGCACACACAGAAACCCCAACGGCATGTGAGGACGCACAATCAACCTTCAACGCGACACATCACATCACGCCACGCCACACTGTCTGCAGCCCACTCCATGTCACCTTCTCCAGCTGCTCCTTCAGGTCGGAGATGTGGCGCTCCTGGGTTTCAATTGCTTCCCCGAGCGTGCGCGCAGTCTCTGTCCAGTCGGTGACGACGGTGATGATGTTGGTGGGTGGTTGCAGTGATGATGGTATCAGTTGTGATGAACCACGAGGGAGTGGGTGGGTGAATTGAAGTGTGAGGACAACGAGCAATGAAACCATCCACGAGCAGCGATATCACAAGCGAACCGTAATTGATCTTCCAAGGTACAAACACCCCGACGCCCCCTACACACATGCTGCGCACCGTACGACGATGTTTGGAGCTCTTCCAGCCTCTCCTCCATCTCGTGAAGTTTCTCCAGGTACTCGTTGGCCTGGTCCTCCATGCGCTGTTGACGGTTGCAGTGGTGGTCGTGGTGTAAGCGAACCGCGCATGTAACGAACAATGTGTTTGTGAGAAGCAGCAAACGGCAAAGCAAGCGGAGTGCAATGTGCCTCAAAGAGGGTCACATTTGGTGACACACGCTCACCAACACATGCAGCACACCTTGGTCTCTGCATCAAATGTCTCGAGCGGGACGGTTGTGTCCATCAACTGCGAATGCTCCGCCTGTCACACGCACACACCCACATATTCACGCACGCACGCGCATGTTGTTGTGAGAACAAAGAGCGCGCAGCGGCACCGTAGTGCACACACGGTCACGTGAACACACGCATCAAGTAAACATTAACACACACACACACACACACGTAAACACACGCATAGAACACACACACACACACACGTACACGACCACACACACACACACACACACACACACACACGACGAAACACACACACACACACACACACACACAAACACGGTCACGCATGTGCACACACCTGCAGCTCGTCCAGCCGCTCCTTGAGATCGGAGATGACGGATTCGTATTCCGCCTCTTTTGTCGAAAACTCGCTTGTGCGCGCCTGTACATGTGTGAAAGCACACGCACGTGCGTGAATATGTGAGAGAGACAAACCGGAAATGATCGAGAGCTACTGAGATCCACAACCAGGGCTGCACACACAGACAAAGCACACAACACACGCACGAAAACATGTACACTGCATTCAAACCGTCGCACCTTGATGGCCTGCTTGGCGGCGTCTGCGTCCTGCTGCGCCGTGCGGAGTTGGGACTCAAGATGGTGCACGCGCTCCCTCATCGCCGACATCTCAGCCCCACTCACCAAGTGTTGCTGAGGCTGTGAGGAGGCACTGTCGCTATCATCCATCATCGCCTCGCTCTCGTCCTCCTCTGCAAATGCGTCGTCGTGCTTGCAGGCACGGCCGCCACCGCGCTTGCTGCGTTTGTTGCGCTGCTGTGCACCGTTGCCGTCGTCGCAACTGGCGAGACGGGAGCGTGTTGCATGGCGAGCAACGCTCTGCGTCACAACAGCAAGCTGCTTCTCGCGGCTGAGCGCAGAGATCACAATGTACGAGAGCGAGATAGTGTGCATGTGAGTGTAGAGGGGGGGGGGGCGGTCAAGGGCGCGACAATGCGAAGCAACCCAGGTATTGCTGGCGACATGACTGGCGTACGCCAGAACAACAACAGGCACAAGAAGAGCACCAGCAGCAACAGTACGCCGCCAAACATGCTTTGGGTTTTGCTGTATCTCACGTTTCCTCGGCAATGTCATCCTGCTGGCGGAAAATCTGCTCGTACGTCTCCTCAACCTGTCGAGCAACGACAATGATGATGATGGTCATGGGCAGTGGTGGTGCAGCATACAGCAAAGGGGCATTGGTGTGCCGTCACACGCAACACACACACACACACACACACACAGAGACGGCAAAACCAATCAAAGCAGCAGCAGCAGCCTGCTGCTGCTGCTGCCCATTGCTGTCACTTGTGTTCACCTCAACAAATTGGTCTGAGAGCTCGGCTGCAATCTCCTCACGAATGCGCAGCTCCATATCCTCTTGGGCGCTGTATGGTGGCAGTGGTGGCAGCGAGCACGTGGTGAATTGGCGCACATGAGAAGCAAGATCAGATATGACACGCTTGCGCACATGCACGGAAACACACACACACACACACGCGCGCGCGCATATGCAAGTTTCACCGCACGTTTTGGCGCGTTCGAGCTCCTTTTGCAGTTCAAAGACTTGATCTTGCAGCGTGTCATTGTGGTTTCGCACCACATCCAGCTCTGGTGCCGACAACAGTGGTGGCGACAAATGAGGCACGAGAACAGAGCAAGGATCACACGCATGTATGTATGGGAGGTGAGATGGTTGGAGGTAAGGGTGCACCGGTATGCAAGCGTGTAGAGGCGCGACGGTGAACACGGCAACTCAAGCAATAACAACAACAACAACAACAACAACAACAACAACAACAACAACGACAGCAACAACAACAACAGGAGCACGAGCAAAGAGCAAGAACAACAGCAGCAAACAATTACCACGACCCCACCACAAAACTCACGCTTCTGCAGTGCCTGGATGTGCGCAACATCAGATGCGCGGGACACATTCGCCGTCGCCGCCGTCGTGGTGTTGGCAGAGCCGCGGGTGGTGTTGGCGCTGAGAGGGGATGTGGAGGGTGGTACTGAGTTGAGTGGTCGAATCGATGAGGACAATGGAAGGAACAAAGGCATGACAAGGCGCGCAGACCCACTTATGAGGGCATCACGCACATGCACACGCACACATGCGCCCACAATGCGCAACGTGCACGTGCGAGGAAGAACTCACGATGTCTGGCGCGTTGTGTTGGCGGAGGGCAGTGCCGTGGACTGGGTGGAGAGACCCGTGTCAATCTTGGACGTGATGGGCGGTTGCGTAATCTGTGGTGGGCACACGCACATGCACGCAATAGTGGGGTAATAGCTTGTTTGAGGAAGAAAGAGGGGCAAAGTGACGACCAGCAAGGGAAGCGAGAACAGCGAAAAGGGAGTCGTACAACAACCCTAACAACAACAGCAGCAACAACGACAGCAGCAGCAGCAGCAAGCCATGAAGACCATTCCCATCTTGCCTTTCCCATCCGACCTTGCGTGCGACGGCGCTGAATTTGAGGACGTGCAGGGTCTCGTCGTAGGCGGTGGCGCACGCACTGATGTTCACCACCATGCGCACAGACCCCTGCAAGGATGGCCGCGACGGTAGCGATGATGATGAGGTGGTGGTGGTGGTGGTGGTGGTTGTGGGGGGGGGGGGTTCACGAGGGGATGAAGCACAAGCTCAACCAATGCGCCCTGAATGCACTCACAAACGTGTCACAGGCGCGCACTCAACATACGTCACAATAACCAACCAACGCAATCACATCAACCACAAACACACCATGCCGAGCAGATACGACTGGAACAGCCGCGTCAGTTTTGAATCCCGAAACGGAACGCGGCGGTCATCTCTGCGCAGCAGCAGTGCAGACAAGTGCGCGTGTGTTCGTTTACATGTGAGCGCGTGTGCCAGCGTGTGAATGAGCAAGCGACCAAACAGGCACAGATGCGCGCGCGTATGTGTGTGTGTGTGTGTGTGTGTGTGTGTGTGTGTGTGCTCAGTCACACATGTAGGTGCCACCATGCCCAAACCACACACCACCACCACCACCAACAACAACAACAGCAAGACCACCACCACCATATCACATCCCACAACGCACTTTGTGGCCTGGTTGTGCCTGAGAATCTCAATGCACTGCCCGAGGGTCATGATGGACTTGTTGATGTTTGCCGCCTCCTTCAACTTCATGCCGCGTGCGCGTGTGTTCACGTTCCGCTCGCTCCCCGCAAGATCAACCAGCGACAATTGGCTGCGTCGCAGTTGTGTGATGACACGTGATGTGATGTGTGGATGTGATGTGAGGGTGTGCGCGCGTGTTCATTGGAATCAATCACAAAGCACATATGTTATGCAAGCGCGCACCTCAAGCACAACACAGCAACCACAACAGTCATGCAGACTCACCTGACGTGAGCGTAGTGTGGCTGGGGCACATTGGGGAAGCGAACAATCTTCAGCGTGAAGATGCAATGGCTGCAGAGGGTGTGTGTGTGTGTGTGTGTGTGTGTGTGTGTGTGTGCGCGCGCGTATGTGAAGTTGCGCTTGCGTGAGATGTGGCAGATAACCCAGCACAGTTGTGCAAGCAGTGGCAAGCGCACTACAGCAGAAGTCAACACACCGCTACCACCACGCCTCCATCATCATCATCATCATCATCACCACCACCACCACCATCGTGGTCACCTGCGCGAGGAGTTGATGTTGAGGTTGTTGGCGGCGACGCGGCGGTTGCGCCGACCAACACCGAGCACGCGAAATGCCTCGTCCACCGTCTCAACCTGGATCTCACGCAGACCTAGAGCAGTAGTCGTAGTGGCAGTGGTGGTGTTGGTGGTCGGGAGCAGCGCGGTGTGAGGTGGTGGTTCACAGGGAGGATTGCAGCTCATTGAAAAAAAAAAAAAAAAAAGCACCAGCAATGACACTTCCCGCAACACACCACACGCACACACACATGCTACAAGCGCAAACACACACGCGCGCACACACACACACACGTACACACACCTTCGACGTAGATGTTCTTGTTTTTGTCGAGACGAAGGCGCTTCGACACGCGTCGCTTCTCTGTGATCGCACACACAAACAAGTGTAAGCACGCGTGACGTGATGTCAAGGTGAACAGGTACACACCCAACATGACGGCGTTAACCGCAGTCCCCAGCCACACGTACAAGCGAAGTATCACCATGACTTTGCACAAGGTCCAACGAAACACCCCCAACACACACACAAACACACACGAACAGATGTCATCCAAGCAGGCCAGCGCACCCTTTTTCCCTGGCGGCGGTTCGAGGAGATCATAAATGCGCTCGTTGTACACCTCAATGTACGTCACAAACACAGAGTACTGGCACATGTGCAAACACAGACAGTCACAAGCGAGGGTGAGGTGGTGGTGTTATGCAACGGGCGTGACCGCACAATGTTCAGCGCAGCCGTATCTTGGTCATTCGCACGGCCCAAAATGATGAAAGGTGTGACCACCACCATCCAACAGCCATCCCCTCCCCTACCATCGCCTCCACCACCTTGCAGTCTGGGTCGACGTTGAGGCACGTGCTCTCCGCAACGCGGTCCTTTACCATCCGCTCAAACTCGGCATCCTCCTCAAACGACGCAGAGGCAGCGGT
>NW_004754892.1:257590-277590 GCF_000188695.1 Salpingoeca rosetta | reverse complement strand
AGCGTGCGTTTGTACGTGTATGTGTGCGAGTGCGTTTGTACGTGTATGTGAGTGCGTGTGTGTATGTGTATGCCGGTACGGGAGGACCTCTGCGTGCACCAGCAAACTGACACACGCACAATTCAACACATCACCTCAGCCACAACTCCAACCACATCCACCTGTAAAATCTCTGCTCTCTTTGCACACACCAGTCTCGTCCCAGTTGTCAAAGAGCCGTGTTTTGATGTCTTCGACCTAACAGAGCATTATCATAGCAGCATTGGGAAAGCATGTGGCATGAGCGAAACGTACACAAACACAAACACACCACACACACTCAAGCGCGGTGACCTCATCATCCACACACACACCCATACAGCGAGATCATAACACACACACACCCACACACACACCCATTCCCTCGCCCCCACCCACACACCCACCTGGGATGCCGCGACGCGCGCGGGCTCCACTTGATCCATGTTGGGCGAAAACGACATGATGGCTGTCGCTGCACGGCACTGCGACACACCACACCAAACGTGCATGTACATGAGCGCATGCGCAATGACGTGCAAATACCAACGCAAACAAACAAGTTCTTACCCGTACAATCACACACACACACACACATTCACACGTGCTCCCGACAGGCTGTCCCCCACACCAACATGCACCCACGGACACACCAACATTCACCCCCCTCATCCCTCTCACACCCTCATCCCCGTCTCCATATTCGACCAACCAACCAACCAACCAATCGTCCGTTGCTGTTTTCGGTTTTGAATTTCTCCCGGAGGATCTTTGCGAGTTTTGCACAAGATAAGCATTTCCCTATTTATAGCACACAGCCTAGCTTGAGGCTTTTCCGAATCCGCCTTCCTGGTTTTTTTTTTTTTATTGTTGGGGGTCGAAAAGGCGGACACGACGCCGCGCAAGCAACGCGCGGCCGATAGTTTGCGAACATCTTTCGCATCACGCCACCGATTTCCTGTGCGCATCTTCAACGGATCGTCGCTGGGGAACAACAACAAAAAACAAAACAAAGGCCAGCAGAATCCAAACAGCAAGGCAACAAGCAAGGCAAAGAAGAAGCCACAAGAAACAAGCAAGAAGCAAAGCAAAAAGCAAGAGAGAAAGAGGAGCGGCAAGACACAGGAGGCATTACGCACCCGAGCCTGGCTTTGCGCTTGTTGTTTCGTTGTTGTCGTGGTAAGTCAAGTGTGTGTGTGTGTGTGTGTGTGCCTTGAGAGGTGTTCGTGTGTGTGCAGGTGTGTGTATGTGTACGTGCGTGTGCGTTGGCAGGTGGCGAGGGGAGAGTGGCCTCAACACTCGGCACTGAAGCACCTGTCTCTCCGTGTTCACATCCACACCCACACACGCACTCCCTTTCACACACACATACCTGGCTGTCGTTTGTTTTGATTTTTGTCCTTTGTCTTTGTGCTTTGCCTTGCCTGGCCTTGTCTGCCTGTCTGCTTCTTACTGCCGAACTTGCTTCTTGAGAGCTTGTTTGTGTTGTTTTGTTTTGGTTTGTTTTGTTTCTCCCGTGCCCGGTTCCCGTTCGCCTTCTCCCTGCAATCTTCCCACCGCCCTTCTACTCACCGATCCATTCCATTTGCCGCTGTTGCTTCATTCTCAACAGCACCACACTGCCTTCGTCTGTCCTTTGGTTATTTCAGCAGGTGCGTGCGTGTCGTGCGTGTGTCATGCGTGACTGTGAGCGGCACTGCCTTGTTCTGTCCTTGGATTTCTGCGGTGCTTCTTCGATCTCTGTGCTTGTCCACACCCCAGTTACCTTGCCGCCCCCACCGACCCTGCATCCATTCCAACACCCTTTTCCCCTTTGCGTGTCAAGTATCCTGCCGTGTTTCCAGTTCACATCATCGTCTTTGCTCACCAAACACGAACCACCAAAACACACACACACACACACACACACACACACACACACACACACACACACACACACACACACACACACACACACTTACAGATCCCTGCAAACAAGTGGCCTTCCAATCAATCAACCAACAGCCGAGAGCGAGCTGTAGTCCACGTTTTTTTTCCTCCCCGCCTTCCCACCTTCCTTTCCTCGCCTCCGTCTCCCTCGCCCGCTCTTCTCGTCGTCATTGTCTTCCTCCTCGTTCTTCTTCTTTGGTAGAGCGAGGAGCACATGGGTTGCCACTAGCTCACGCGCACGCACCCGAGCCCTCCATACTTCCAACCAACACCACCCAACCTACCAAGACCAATCTCAACACAGGGGCCGATCGATCGCACGCTACCTCCTCCCTTCTTCTTTACACTCGTGTTTGTTTTCCGACCACTTCAGCAGCTCAACACCAACCAAGAACTCCCCCTTCGTCCACACACACTCCCCCTTTCATTCCCTTGACTTCGCTTTTGACACGACCATCCAGGATGGACACGATGAATGTGCTCGCGGCGCTGGACGACCTCGACTCCATCTCCGGTAACCCGCACCAGCAGCAACAGCCGCCCCAGCACCAACACCAACACCACCAGCAACAACACCAGCACCACCACCACCAGCAGCACCACCAACACCAGCACCAACAGCAGCACCACCAACAGCAACACCACCAACAACAGCAGTACTCGCAGGCTGTGAATCGTTCCCGCAACAACTCGGAGAACACGCTGCCGCCGCCACCGCCACCGGTCACATCGCAGCCATCCATGCAGCAGAACCGCCGCCGATATGCAGAGGCCCTTCGCGGCGTCAGCTCCGATGACGGATCGGGCGCAACCACCACAACCACGGCGGCGACGACGACAACTGCGACAACTGCAGCCGCCACAGTCAACAGCGGCAGCGGCACCAGTGGTGATGGTGGCATGCCGGCGTCTCCGCTCCGCTCCACATCCTCCCTGTCGTCATCATCCCTCTCCCGCTCGCACTCGCAGTCGCACGCGCAGTCGCTGTCGTCGTCCACAGCAGGCGGCGCGGCCAACATGGGACAGCACGGCAGCACCAACGGCAGCACCAACGGCAGCAACGGCGGATACATGGGCGGTTTGGCCAACGGGGCCTCGCCATACATGGCCCCGTTCCCATCGCACCAAGGCGACTACGACTTCGGAAACACGAACACTGCCGGCGGCAGCAGCAACAACATGCACCTCCTCAAGCACCCGCACCCCATGCAGTCCCAACAGTCCCAGCAGTCCCAGCAGCAAGGGTACTATGGTGGCGGCATGAACGGCACCAGCGGCATGACACCGCCCTCATATCACCCGGGCAGCGACCACCGCTCGCAGTCGCCATCGTCATCCATGATGATGGGTGGTGGCGGCACGCGTGAGGTGCGCGCCAACTCCCTCCCGCCATCCGGCTACCAGCAGCAGCAGCAGCAGCAACAGCACATGCCAACGTTCCCGATGCAGTCGCCTCGTGCAAACGGGTCACAGTCGCCGCACCACCACATGCGCGGGCAGGCCGATGGCATGGATCCTGCGCACCTCCAATACCAGCAGCACGGCATGCCATACCAGCAGCAGCACGGTATGGGCATGGGACCAATGGGCGGTGGTGGTGGTGGTGGTGGTGGTGATGTGCGCACCACACGCTCCCAGTCGCTGTACGCGCCATCCGAACAACAGCAACACCAGCAGCAGCAACACGGTCACTCGTCGGCCACCAACCTCCTCTCCACACAACAGCAAATCATCCCAGGGTACGCGGTGCATGCGTGCGTGTGTGTGGTGTGTGTGTGTGTGCATGCATGCGTGCGTGGTATGTGTGTGTGTGGTGTGAAGGTTTGTTTTGTGTGGGCTTACTGATGTCTGCTCTTTACTCACGCGCGTTCATGCACATGCTTATTTTCATTTCATGTTTACTCCTGCGCGTTTGGTTGTGACTGACAGCAAAATGTTTGTTGGCGGCCTCAGCCCCGAAACCAATAGAGGTAAGACTTTGTCTTTGTTCGTTTGTTGGTATTGTTTGATATTGTTTGCATTGGCTGTGCTATTCATTCGTGTGCTTGCCTTCGTCCGCCTTGTTGCCATCTTCACACCTCCTCATCTTCACACATCCTCATCTTCACACCTCCTCATCTTCACACCTCCTCATCTTCAACACACACACACACACACACACACACACACACACACACAGACCGGCTGAAGGGGTACTTTTCGCGCTTCGGCGAAGTCGTCGACTGCGTGGTCATGACAGATGCAACCACAGGCCGCACAAGGTACATGGTGACAACTTCATGCACTGCTGATATCTACTAGACACACCCTCGCACTCTCACACTCACACACACACACACACACACTCACACTCACTCACTCACTCACTCACTCAGACACTCACTCACTCATACACTCACTCATTCATACACTCACTCACTCATACACTCACGCACAACCGCCACCCCCATCACCATCGGCCCCACGTGTGTGCAGGGGCTTTGGGTTTGTGACGTTCCGTGACGGGCGGTGCTGCGCCAAGGTGCTGCGGGAGCGGCCGCACATTATCGACGGGCGTGAAGTCGACCCGAAGATGGCCGTGCCGCGCGAGCAGATGGAGCAACACTCCCGGTCGTCGTCGGCGCCAGCCGCACCTCGAGGCAGGGTGGGCCGCTGCACTACACACACACACACACACGCACACACACACACACACACACACACACACACACACACGACACGACACACACACACACACACACAAAACTCGCGGAATCTCTACCCGGTAACCCCCGAGGCTTCCTGACCGTCGGGGCCCTGATGAGAGTGACAGACACCTAAGTCAACGATTTAGCTCGCCCAGGGTACAAATCGTCTCGATCGAAGCTACGGCTCCGTACGCTTGCGGGCGGATTACTACTTATAGAAATCGGGATGCATAGGACACACACGCACACACACACACACACACACACACACACACACACACGCACGCACACACACACACACACACATACACACACACACACACACACACACACACACACACATACACTCACACACACACACATGAACGCACACGTGCGTGGGTATGATCGCAAGTCGAGCGGTCGTGCGCGAACATCATCACATTGTCGATATTGCTTCCATGGCGCACGTGTGTGAATTCTCCATTCCGTTCGATTGTCGAACGCGTCAGCGCTCACACCCATGCGATTTTTGCCATATTGTTTCTATCAACCATCACACACACACACACATGTCGATATCCTTTGTTTGTCTCCTCCCCTTTTTTTTGCATGTGCAACGCGCCCCCCTGTCCTTGCTGCCATCCCCCTGGGCCCTGACACACACGCAACAACAACAACAACAACAACAACAACAACAACAACAACAACAACAATGTTCCGACGTCGCTGCTGTGCGTTTTATTTCTACGTTGACACGCGCGCATCAACGCGGTTTTGTTTGGTCCTCTCGTGTGTTACTAACTCGGGGCTCACCAACTGCCTCACTTTCACAAACAACGCCTCCCGCACCCCAATCACCATACACACACACCAACACGCACGCACACACACACACCAACACACACACACCACGCCACCCACATGTCACCAACTATTAACCACAAACCACATCACCACCCCCACCCCCTCCTGTTTCGCAGTCTGCCCGAAAGGTGTTTGTCGGTGGACTGCCATCCAACGCAACAGACGAGGCCCTGATTGGCTTCTTCTCAAACTTTGGCGAGATTGAGGAGGCAGTTGTCATCCACGACAAGCAGACTCGCCTCCCGCGCGGCTTTGGCTTTGTCACGTTTGTGTCGGAGCAGGTGGCGGAGCACGTTGTCTCACTGCACTACCACGACCTGCTCGGCAAGATGGTGGAGGTGAAGCGTGCCGAGCCCAAGGCAACCGATGGCAACCGCTCCCCAAGCAGGAACTACAGACAGCCAAGTACGTTAAGAACGGCCACGCATATGCATGCGTGCGTGCGTGCATGCATGCGTGCGTACGTGTGTGCGTGTGTGCCCGTGCGCGTTTGTAGCGTGAACACTTAACAGCACACGAACATCACGCTCATGTACTCACACATCTGCTGTTTCTTGACCGTCTTCCTTCCCGCACCCCCTGTTTCACCCCCTCCTACCACCACCACCCACCAGGCCACGGCCGGGCTGCCTCGACGCAGCGGTACGGGGGAGTGCCGCCACCGCCACTGCAGGACGCCGCAGGTCGCCAGCGGTCGTTCAGTGCTCGCGCGTGGTCCGATGCTGGACACGTGCCACCATCAGCAGCTCCCGGTGCTACTCCCATCAACACCCAGCAGCAGCAGCAGCAGCAGCAGCAGCACATGCTGGCGGCGCACGAGACGGCGGTTGGCAGGGCACGTTCCCGCTCTCTCCAGGCACAGCACGGTAGGATGCAACACGCGCCTTGCTTGCTTGGGCATGGGTGGGGTGTTGCTGTGTTTCTTCAGTGTTTGTTCGTGACTTTTTTTCTTTTCTTTTTTTTTTGTTGTTGTTGTTGTTTTAATTCGCTTCTTAGTGTCATTGTGGTTGTCGTCTGCGCCAAGTTTCTATTTGAAGCCCCTCTTTTCACACACCTCTCCATCTCACACCGCACCACCACCAACCGTCGCCATGAACCACAACAACGCCACCACTCCACTCCGCCCCTTGCAACTCGCCATTGCCTGCAGGCATGATTGACCCGGATGCGTACACGGCGGCGTACGGCGGGCCGTCGCCACTGGCGCAGGAGCAGCAGTGGTCCACTGCCGGACACGACATTGCAGACAGCATGGCTCGCCTGACCGTGTCACACCATCACCAGCAGCAGCCGTTTGGCGGTGCCATGGACGCACGCGGCGTGGCCCAGCAGCTCCACGGTGGTGGCAGCGGAGGATATGGCGCCCTTGAACCGCTGCAGCAGCTGCGCGATCTGCCTTCGCTCGGTAACAGCAGCAGCACCAACAACGGCAGCAGCAGCAGTGGCGGTGATGACATGCGCCAGCGCAGCCAACAGCAGCAGCAGCAGCGCATGATGACGCTCAACGAGATGCTGTACTACCAGCAGCCGGGCGCTGCCAGTGCACAGCAGCGGCGCGTGGCTCCGGGGTCGCCCCAGCAGATGGGCGGTGGGTTTGGCTCTCCGCAGTTCCAACCACACTACCCACAGCAACAGCAGCAGCAGCAGCAGCAGCAGCAGCAGCAGCGGCAGACGTCACAGTCTCCCATCCCCTCGCACACCCCGCCGCACCCCTACAGCCCACACCACCACCAGCAACAGCAGCAACGTGCAGCCATGATGGCACAGGAAGCTGCATTCCGGCAGCAACAGCAGCAGCAGCAGCAGCAGGCCGGAAGCATGCACTCGCTGTTGTCATCATCCTCGCCTTATGATGCGTTTGGCAGCCCTTTCTATGACATGTCGCCCGCCACCACCACCACCACCACCTCCGATGACGCCATGATGGAGCAGACGTTGCTTGCAAGCAGAGCGGCATGGGGCGTGACGGACGACGATGGTGAAGGCGATGGCGAAACGCACGTGGCCGTGGGCGCCGCCACCTCTGTCATTGCATCCATGACCACCATGAGTGATGATGACCGTGACAATGCCGGCAGCAGTCACCACGGCAGCATTGGCGATAATGAGTGATGCAATGGCTCCAATTGCACGTCGACCTCTTTGCGCGTGCGTGCGTGCGTGTCTCTCTCTCTCTCTCTCCCTATCCTCCCCCCCCCAACTCCTTTCTCTCTTTCCTCTTCGTCTTCCCAGTTTCAGTTGTAGTTGTCGTTCAAGAGCTCTTTGTGAGCAACCTTTACCCCCTTCCACCACGATGGCTGCTGTACGTGTGCATGTGCAGGTTGCTCTGTTGTGCGCATGGGTGTGACGTGACACCTCCACCTGCCCGTCAGTGTGCACCTGCCAACAGCCACGTGGGCAGTCGCGTTGTTTCATGTTCCTGCCACGCTTTCCCTTCAGCATAGATGTGTTTTTCGCTTTCTCTCTCTCTCAAGCGATGTTGTTTTTGTGGTTTCTTTCTTCTTCTTTTTTTTTCCATGTTGGCTTTGAGTTTGCCTTGGTCTAGCTACCCTCTCCTCTTCGCCTCTCTTACTTGTTTGTGTGTTTTGTATTGGTCAGCCGTTCGTTTCATTTTGGCATTAGCGCTTCCTATACTCCATCTAGCATCATCCCTTTCGCTGTTGCTGCTGCTACTACTTCTTTCCTCCCTCTACCAGCTTGGTCGTTAGCCCCCAACCCTCAGTTCGCTTCAGTTCCCACGCACCAGGTTCCGTTTGGTGTGTGTGTGTGTGTGTGTGTGTGTGTGTGTGTGTGTGTGTGTTTCCTTGGTTTTGGCGTGCTGTCGCATTGTTGATGTCGCTGTTGCGTGTTGTTTTTCTTTCCTTTATTGGTCGTTGTCGTTGTTGATCTCTCGTGCTTTCAAGACGTGTTTTCGCCTCAACAATTCGCCTGTAGTCGTTGATAGCATCTCTTTACCTCGACCCCTAAGTCTACCTCAACCTCCACCCTTACCTCACTCTCCTTCACGTTGCCTTCTATTGACAACTGCCCTTGTTGAAGTCGTTTGGTGGCTTGGTGGTTTGGTTCAGTATGGCCCAGTTCGTTGCCTCCCTCCAACCACACGCCACCGTGTGTCCGTCACCTCAGCCTTGGTGCTCTGCACGGTTCCGTGTTCATCCCTCCCTGTTCAGGATTCAGCACCCATTCAAGCTGCCAAGTGCACCCACGTGTTGCGTCGGCGTGGCGTTGGCAACTGCCACTTCATTTGTACCTGCCAACCATCCACACGCCAGCATCAGATGCGTGCACCATCATCGCTTGGTGATTAGTTCCTTTTTTCCTACATAATGTCGTCCCCGTTTTCACCGGGTCGCGCGTCTCCCTTGCTCTCGTGGCACACTGCACACAAAGCGTGGCTGGTTTTGTCTCTTGTTGGCCAGTTTCCCCTTTGGTTCCAATCCAACTCTGGTTGGGTGCTGATGTGCTGTGTTGTCGCCACCATATCCATATCGACATATAGCCGCTTCCCTTCGCCGCTGTGGCTGTGGTAGCATTCTCTCTTCCGTCTCTCTTTCACGCTTCATTCATTCGTTCATGCGTTTCGCTGAGCCGCTGTTTCGGTGATTTCCCTCTTTGGCCGCAGTACGTCATCCCCCTTTGCCCTATCTGAGAGTGTGTCCATGGGTCGATTTGATAATCCCCCGTTGTTGGTTTCCTTGGTTCGCTCTGCCCCCTTTATCCACCCGCGCAAGCATGCACACATGCACACACACTTGCACACATGCAGCCACGCATGCCCTGCATATGTGACGTGTGCTGTGTTGTGTCGCCATCACCCACCATCTCGCTCCAATGCCCTCTGCACTCCACATCCTGCGGCTGCTGCTGCTGCCTGCTGCTGTCAAAGCTTTCGCGTTGGCCCACGGAACTTGGTGGTGTGACGAGTGCATGTGGTTGGACTGCCTGGTAGTGTTGGTGGTGGTGTATTGTGTCTAGCGGTTGTGGTGGTGGTGACAGTTGACTTGCTTGCTGCTGATGATGACATGACACACGATTAGTTGCATTCCTTTCCTCTGGTTGTTGATTTGTTGATAGTTTGCACCTGTGCTGCTCACTGTCTGCAGTGCGGGTTGCGTACCGTGAATGTGCTATGCCCGGTATCGAGTGTTGCTTGGGTGTTGTGACAATGTACGTTGTTGTTTGTTGTTTGTTGTTTGATGATGGTGGTCGTATGTTCTTCCCCCTTCACGCCCAACTTCAAGTAAACCCACAATTAGCCCATCAGTGTGTGTGTGTGTGTGTGTGTGTGGGTGTGTGTGTGTGGGTGTGTGTGTGTGTGGTTGGATCAACGGCCCTCACGTTGCATCATGCATGCACCAAGCAAGACCCAGGTCTTTATTCACTGCCATGAACGAGCCAAGCCGAAAAAGGGGGGAGAAGAAACAACAGAGTTGATTGACACCAGGTGCATGCGTGCGTGCGTGTGTGCGTGTGTTTGTCAAAGAACAGCAGGACACCACGAGCACAGTCAGGGGTGAACAGGGGCAACGAAAGGGAAACGCAACAGTCAAGCTGGGGGCGAACAACACAGCTGACAGAAACAACTGCCAAGACACATGCCATGGGCAGAAGCGATAGAGGAGAGCGTGCAACTAGTGAGCGTATGCGTATGAGAAACAAGGAATCGACTGACAGACAATCACGCCACCACGCTGTGCCATTTTCAAGGCAGCAACAGCGCTTGTACGGGTCCTGTGAAACAAAAGGGGAGGGGGGAGGGAGGGAGTGACAGACACAAAACTAACAACAACTCGGGGAAACAAAGAACACAAAGGAAGACAAAACAAAGCCCAGAACCAAGGCCACGCAGCACCACCATGTGTCAGCCACCGCCACCACAACATTCCCCTCATTGGGGGTCTGATGCGATTGTATCAATCAAAACGAGTCTTGTCTGAATCTAACGAGGAAGCAAGTGTCTGCAAATTACGGGGAGTTGTGCTCTCGCCCCTCCCTGCCACACGCGCCATCGTAGATACAACAGACTGGTGGTAACAATCGTGTGGCGGGAGGGGGGTGGCACAGAGGGGGGCGGTGGTGGCGGTGCATGGAGTGGCGCAGCGCAACACGCGCACGTGCGTACGCGTGTGCGTGCGTGCTTGCGTGTGGTTGCGTGTTTGCGGGCATGCTAGGCGGAGACCGCTGAAGACGAATGGAAGACATCAACAGAACACGAGAAAGGGACAAGCAAAGGGGTTAACGAGGAGAGGATTGGTAAGCTGGTATGTGTCTGGTGGTGGAAGGGTGGGGGTGAAAACGGAGCTGGAAACTTGAAATGAAAATGGTAATGGGAGTGTGAATGTGAATGGGAATACTTGGGGGAGAACATGAGACGAGCCGAGTCCGAGAGAGGGGTGGGGGAGGGAAGGACTGCGGGGCAGCTGTGAATGAGGGAAGAAAGAGTGGTGATGGATGGATGGAGCGTTGATGGATAGAAGGCTTGTTGATGAATAGAAGGCTTGTTGGAGGATGGATGGATGGATGGATGGATGGACGGATGGATGGATGGATGGACGGGCGGGTGGTTGGTTGGCGGCTGTCATGTCGCGGTTACTTGGTAAAGCGCTCCTCAAGGCCCTTCCACACAACTGTGAAAGCACACACACACACACGCACACACAAACACACGCACACACAAACACACACACACACACACGCACACACAAACACACACACACACACATGCACACGCACACACACGCACACACACACGCAGAATCGTGCAAGTGAGAAAGGCTGTCGAAAACGATGCTTGAGATGGGAACAGAGGAGATTGGGCGCATCTGAGACGGAACAGACAAACGCGTGTACAACACCAGCAAGCAAAACAAACACACACACACACACACATACACACTCGCACACACGCACACATACACACTCGCACACTTGCCTGTGAACATCATGCCCTGCATGCCGTTGGCAATGAGACGGGTGCCGAGACCGCGGAAGAAGAGTCCAGAGACGCCGTCCTTGCTGATGACCTCGCGCACCGCCTGTACATACGTGATGGGCTTCGTGTGCGCCTGCTTGGTGACCTTGGTCACACGGATGGAGTTGCTGGTGGTGTCGGAGATGACAGACGAGCAGAACCCAATGGCGGCGCGGCGGGCAAGCTTCTGCTCACGGTGGTCGTTGTGGGTGGTGGGTCATGATGATGATGGGGTGTGGTGTTGGTATTGGTGTGAATGGGCGGCAATGATGAGGTGATGTACACACACATACAAACAAACAAACACACAAACAAACAAACAAACAAACACACAAACAAACACACAAACAAACATACAAACAAACACACAAACAAACACACAAACAAACAAACACACACAAACAAACATACAAACAAACACACACAAACAAACAGATACAGACAGAAACAGACGCACCGCCCACTTGTCCTCTGCCTCTGGGATGGTGGCGTTGAGGTAGTTGAACGTGGCAAACCAGGGAAAGTGGCCCACAAACGTGGCAGAGAGCGCAGCGAGGGAGCCGTGGTACAGCACGCGCGGGCCACCAGCCTACACCCGGGGGTCAGGGCACGGGGTGTTGCGGGAAGGGGGGGGGGGAGATGGTGGTGATGATGATGGGGTTGATGAATGAGTGGCAATGGATGGATGGTTGAGGGCGGTGGTCGAGTGAGCGGATGAGTGGTTTCGGATTCGCGCAGAACACACGTTAACACGAGCACACCAGTGCACAAGCAAGCAGGCGCCGGGCGTCATGGGACATGTTTGCTGCTGCCAGCAATACCTTGAGCTTTGCGCGGAGCTTGGTCATGCCATCGTGACCCTCAACCTGTGGTTGGTTGGTTGGTTGGTAGGGAGGGCAGTTGGTTGAGTTGCCACGCATTCGAGCGTTGCACAAGGGGAAGAGAGAAAGAAACAAGGACAGAGACAGAGACAGAGACAGAGAGAGAAAGACAGAAACAGAGACAGAGACAGAGACAGAGATGGAGCGTGTGCGTGTGTGTGTGATAAAGCATGCGCTCACATCCACTGGGAAATCATGAATGCAAACACATACACAAACACATACACAAACATACACACACACATACATACACGCTCACAAATCATACACACACACAAATCATCACAGGCGCACCTGCATGACGGTCTTGAGCGTGTCGATGGGCATGAGGACGACGCGCCAAAGGGCGGCAGTGCCAGATGCAGCCACCGTCTTCACGGCAACGGGGAGCGAGCGCGTGCTCTCGTACGAGTCGAGCAGCGTGAGGATGCCCGTGTTGGCCGCCGTGTCGCCAAATCGCGACAGCGGTCCCTGCAGCAGCGCTGGCCCAATGCCCCGGTAGAAGCGCAGCACGCCACCCTGTGTGTGCATATGTGTGTGTGTGTGTGTGTGTGTGGTGTAAGGAGGGGAACATCAGAACAAAGGATTTGTGGACGGCTGAAAAAAGCAATCGCAACACACACACACACACACACACACACACACACACACACACACACACACACACACAGCACAACAAAGGCACTTGCGTTTCGCGCCCCGCACCTGCTTGTAAAGCGCCTTGATGGCAGCGGGGGTGCTGGTGCCATAGCGGTACCTGTTGTTGTCATGTACCGTGTTCTCAGGGTGAGAAAAAGCAAACCTGCAACACACACACACACACGCACACACACACACACACACAACTTGCCAACCAAGCACCTCAATCTACCACGATACGTACTGGTAGTTCATTGTGGTGCGCAGCCACATGAGGGTGCACACTTGAGTGACCTGCAATTTGCGTGCGTGCATGGTGGAGACACCGAACGAAGCCAAAAGGGAGAGTAGCGGTGACGAGTGAGAAGTTGAAGTTGATTGGCCAACCAGCATGGCATGGCAAAGACGATGCAACACAAAACCACGCACCATGGCTGCAGCGCCGGCGCCACCGCCGCCAAGAGCGCGCTTGCCTGCCTTGGCAAGCACCTGTCGTGATGCAAACAAACAGCGTGTGTGTGTGTGTGTGTGTGTGTGTGTGTGTGTGTGTGTGTGTGTGTGTGTGTGTGTGTGTGTGTGTGTGTGTGTGTGTGTGTGGGTGTGTTTGTGTGGAGCAGTGCAAAGGGTGAGACGGGAGGACGTCAGCAACAGATACGTGGTGAAGAAGCAACACAAGCTGCAGCGCGTGCAAACACACCCACACACGCACACATGCACACGAAAACACGCGCGCGCATGCATCGATTGCAACATCACATTGACGCCACAACAAGCACGACATACACACGCCACACCTCCTGGACCGAGGGTGGGGTTGAGGTATCCTTGGTTGCCATCGTTGTTTGCGAGTCGTGTGTGCGTGTGTGTGTGTGTGTGTGTGGGTGTTGGTCTGTCAACAGCAACGAGTCACTGGGGAACTGTCTCTAGCTTATCCTTTTGGCTTGGTCTGGAGGACGACGATGAAATGACGACGGATGGTGCAGACAAAAGGTGATGTGAAGTAACAAGGTGAGGCAGGAAAAGAGAATGGCAAGCAAGCAAGAAGCACGAGATGGCTGCATTCATGTCACCCAAACAACGGCAAGCACATGCTCGTGGTTGGCGCGTGTTGCTGGTTCGTTTGGGCGGTTGGAGGAGCACACACCACAAGCACAACAAGCACGGCTGGCACGAAGAGAAGGCAAGAAGGCAAGCAAGCAAAACACCTCTGCCACCACACCGAGAGTGCATGCAAAGAATGGCCGCTTGTTCTATCGCAAACGGGACAAGATGCAGGCCGTGTCCTTACTCAAGCCCAACTTGAAGAAATGTGGGTAAAGATATAGTTGAAAAACGGTGTCATCGATACGTTGCGCGAAGGCCATTCGGGGCACCGTAGTGGGCGGGTGAAGAACATTTGCGAATGTTTTAAAAGATTTGGACGTGTGGAGGAAACAATTGCGCAATGATGACGAACGATGACGCGCTCACTCTCCCGCCAACAGTTTTGATGCGAGGTGTGCGAGGTGACAATGAGTGGGTGAGGTGCGTGAGGTGCGTGAGGTGTGCAGGTGGCTGGGATGATGAAGAGACAGCGAACAAGAGGCACACACAAACAAACACAAACACGCACGCACACACAGGGTGCGTGCGCGCTAGCCAACCGGCATGGTTGCTGTTGTCCCAACATTGCCACCGCTGCTGTTGCTGGTATTGCTGGTGCTGGTGCTGACGACGCTGTGATGGGGATATGCGTTGACATACGCCACAATGGCATCGGCCGTCACGGGCGCGTGCGCGGAGAAGAGCGCGTCAACAAACGCCACCACCTGTGCAAAAGTCCACGCTTCAGTTAGGTGTGGCGCTCGGGTCAGCGATGTCAGCTTGAGCGCAAACGGAGGTAGCTCTGTCGGGGTGAAGCTGCTTGCGTCAAGGCGACCACCAAACCCCACGCCGTGGCCATTGGTGCCGCCTGTGGTTGCGTAATTGCCGCCGTGCTGCCCAGCAGGTGTGGCGGGCGCAACACCCGGGTGCAACCCATGCGAACCACCAAGAGCACCACCAACACCGCCGCTGGAAGCAGGCAGCGTGGTTGATGGCATGGCAGCGTCAGGTGCGCCCGTGTGGCCCACCGCCATGGGTGCTGTTGCTGGCACAAACAAAGTCGCAGGCTGCTGCTGCTGCTGCTGCTGCTGCTGCTGCTGCTGCTGCTGCTGCTGCTCATGGTGATGATGGTGATGGTGATGATGGTGCGTGTGAAGCACACCGCGGTCTCGGTCAACAACAGCTCCGTGTGCCTGCTGCTGCTGGTGCTGCTGATGATGCTGGCGCTGATGATGCTGATGCTGGTGATGCTGGTGTCTGAGGGGAGTGGTTGCGGTGGATGGGGCGGTCGATGTGTGAGGTGTTGCAAACACGGACCCTGCCGTGAGCTTGCTCATGCACGTTTCGATGTGTTTCTGCGCCCGGTGCACGTCAAGGAAGCGCATCCCAACGTGGCACCCATTGCACGTCGCCCTGGTGACGTTGCGAGGTTGGTAAACACGATGTTGATCATGGTGAGCGTGGTGTTGATCGTGGAGGGTGGTGTGTTCGTGGTGGGGTGATGGCAGCTGGGATGCACATGTGTGTTTGCAAAACACCATGACTACGACTTCAACCGCACCATAATCGCATGCACGCAGTTCAAGGCACGTTCCGCACACACGCACACACACACACACACACACAATTGTACAAAACTAATACAACAACAACAACAACAACAACAACAACAACAACAACAACAACAACAACAACAACAACAACAACAACGACGACGACGACGACGACGACGACGACGACGACGACGACGACAACAACAACAACAACAACTTAAACAACAACAACTTAAACAACAACAACTTAAACAACAACAACTTAATCAACTTAAACAACAACAACAACAACAACAACAACAACAACAACAACAACACTGCAGCAGCTGCTCACATGATGAGGGGCCTGTTCCTGCCCGATCGCCGCTGGTATGTGACCGAGTGCACGGTGAAGCCGAGGGCGGTCAGGTGCTGCCGCAGCGTCGACGCATCCCACCGCGGTCGCCCCTTTGACTTCTTCCCCGATGCCAAGGATGATGACGATGATGGTGTTGATGGTGTTGCTGTTGCTGCTGCTGTTGCTGGCGTCGATGACGACGTGGGCTGAGTGGCATGTGGGGTTGTGGGCGTGGCAGATGCTGCGCTGGTTGGCGGTGCTGTTGTGGCTGTTGCTTCTGTCGATGATGATGATGCTTCTTCTGATGGTGATGACACTGCCGGCGCTGCTGTTGCACCTGGCCTGGCGCTCGTCGGTGTTGCGAGTCTTGGTGTCTGAGGGGATGTGTCTGTTGGTCGCACCTTGCGCGCATGCACGTCACCGCCATCGTCATTGTCGTTATTGTCATCGTCATCGTCATGATCATGATCACGGCTCGACGCTCCCGCCTCGGATGCCGTTCGCTTCGCTGACGAACGTTGTTGTTGTTGTTGCTGTTGTTGTTGTTGTTGTTGTTGTTGTTGTTGTTGTTGTTGTTGTTGTTGTTGTTGTTGTTGTTGTTGTTGTTGTTGCTGCTGCTGCTGCTGTTGCATGGTTGGGTGTGTGCCAGCAGTAGCGCTATCACTGGTTGGGCTGTGCGCCTCAGCAGAGGCCGGAGCCACGCTGGCACCTGTTGATGTCGACGATAACGCCACTGATGTCACAAGAGGTTGCGTCTCTGCTGCTGTAGCTGCTGGTGTTGCTGTAGCTGTAGCTGGCGTGCTTGGTGTTGACGATGCTGTTGCTGTTGATGCGGATGGCGGGTGGGGCGCCTGTGTTCCCTCGCCACCATGTGCGGCCGGCACCATTGCGCCCACTGCTCCCACTGCTGCCGCAGCACGGGGCACAGATGCAATCAGCGGCTGTGCATGCACGTCGTCATGACGCGAAAGTGATGGCGTCGATGTTGTTGGTGGCGGTGGTGGCACTGCTGGTGCCGCTGCCGTTGTCGATGATGATGATGATGATGATGATGATGATGATGATGATGATGTGGGCGCATGCACATGCGATGATGACGACGATGACAACGACGACGACGGCAGTGTCCCGCCCGTTGTCCCGTGGTGGTGGTATGGCTGCTGGTGCTGCGCGTGTTGCAACTGCTGCTGCGTTTGCTGTGGATAGTGGTGTTGGTGTTGGTGATGCTGGTGGTGATGGTGGTGTGTGGTTTGAGGCAACGACACAAGCGGTGACAGCGGCTCGCTGCTGGTGCTGGTGTTCGCACACAGGTTCATGCTCGTGGGGAGGCTGGAAGGGGGTGCACCAGATGTTGCTGCTGCGATGGTGGCTGTTGGCAGTGCTGTTGCCGTCGTCGTTGTTGCTGCTGCTGACGTCACTGCTGGTGTTGTTGATGACGCATATGGATGGTGTGTCATCATTTCCTTCTCACCCTCACCTTGCGGCTGGTGCTGTTGTTGTTGTTGTTGTTGTTGTTGTTGTTGTTGTTGTTGTTGTTGTTGTTGTTGTTGTTGCTGTTGTTGTTCATGCTGCTGTTGTTGATGTTGTTCCTGTTGTCCACCTGTGTGGTCGTCGTGGCGGTGGCATGTTGATGACGATGACGACGATGGTGGTGGTGGTGGTGCACTGCCATTGCCACTGCCACTGGCATTGGTACTGGTGTCAGAAATGGTCATGTTGTTGTTGTTGTTGTTGTTGTTGCTGTTGTTGTTGTTGTTGTTGTTGTTGTTGTTGTTGTTGTTGTTGTTGTTGTTGCCGTTTGCAACATCACCGGCAGCAGAAGAAGTGGCAGCAGTCGGCACACGCGATGATGAGCCCGCATACTGTTGCTGATCCTGCTCTTGCTGTTGCTGCTGACCTTGTTGCTGTTCCTCGTGTTGTCGCCCCTGTTGCCCTGCTTGTTGTTGCCCCTGCTGTTCCACTTGCTGTTGCTGTTGCTGCTGTTCCGCTTGCACAGCACCCTCTCTGTGTTGGCCCTGCCGTTGCTTCTGCTGTTGTTGCTTCTGCTGTTGTTGCTTCTGTTGTTGTTGTTGCCGCTGCTTCTGTGGCGGTGGCGGTGTCGGCGTGTTGTCAAGTGAGAATGTGAGCGTGGTGAACATATACCCAGCGCCCGTCGTCATGGGAAAGAGCGCAGAGAGGTTGCGCGGGCACACGCCCACAGGAATCGCAATCTCCGTGTACAGCGGACAGTGTGCCAGCGACTGCGTGAGCGTGGCAAAGAAGCACGACGAGGAGAGGTCGAGGTCGTTGTAAAGAATGGCGGCAACAGCGCCCAGACGTTGAACACACGCAATGCGCACGGCAACAGCATGTGCACCCGTGTAGGCGAGCTGCAGCGGCAGGCGCACGTGCGCCTCGCGTGCCATGGCCACTTGCCAAAACGGGAAGGTGGAGAGCGGGATAACGGCCACGCGGTTGCGAATCATCAGCAGCGTCTTGCGAAGATGCTCGCATGCGAATGCCTCCTCCACCACAGCCTGCACCTGAATTGCAGCAAGCTCGCCGCCAACAAGCACTTGCAGCAGTCGCTGCTGTCTCTCCTGTTGCTCCTGCTGCCGCTCCTCTTTCTGCTCGTTGGTGGGGTTGGCGGGTAGCGGCGGTGGCGTCTGCAGCATGGTCACGCCAAACCTGCCGTTGATCACCATGGGCGGCGCTTTGAGGGACAGCAGAGGTGGTGTCATGCACCCCACTTCAAGCGCACGCTGCATGCGCAGCGATCGCTCGCTCTCGGTCGTTGCTGTGCTGACAAAGTCGATGACGGCGTCGCTGATGTCCAGCGCGTTGCCTTCCGAGGACGAGAACTTCTTCTTCGGGTGCGGCTTCAGCACCATAAGGCGTGCACCTTGCGATGCAACGTGCTGTGCAGAGAACGTGGGCCATGTTTCCGCCGTCAGGTCCACCACAACGCCTCCGCCGCCATCCAGCACAAACGCATATGGCTTCCAGTACCCGCCGCGTTTCAGCGACGACACAAAGCCCTGGTTGCCCAAAACGCACGCACGCGCACAAGCACACACGCACACATGCACATTGAATTGTCAGACACGTGAGGTGTGAGTTGTGTGTGTGTGTGTGTGTGTGTGGGGGGGGGGGGGGGTTTGTTGTGTTGGGGAAGAGACACAACCATCAAGACACCAACGGCGAGACACCAACGGCGAGACACCAACAGCGAGACACCAGCGGCGAGACACCAACAGCGAGACACGCTATTGCCCCACAACAGAAAGAGCGCACAGACGCAGTGACACCGCTCCACAACTCCTTCATGGCACATTTTCCCTCTTCCTTGCCGACCTCGTAGTCGATGCGGTACGGTATGAGCTCGTTTGAGCCCGTGTTCATCACCTGCAGCACCACAGAGTGCTCCATCTTCTCGTGCGTGCGTGTGTGTGTGTGTGTGTGTGTGTGTCTTTTGGACAGTTGCGGTTGTTGGCTTTTGCCCAACACAACAACCTGGGAAAGAAAAATTTACCAACAACGGTCATTTGCTACGCTTTATGCTGTTGTGTAACACAATTACATCGGTGCAATTCGGTGCATCGAATCCGGCAGGACGAAAAACCAGCAGCGCGCATTTTGGAATGTTGTTGGCAACAGGGAACAAGGTGACAACGTGCTGTGCTTGTTGTGGCGTGAAGGTTTGGGGGTGGAGGAACGCACAAGGGAGCGAGTCTGCTGCTTGGGCACTGCTGCTGCTGCTCGTGCTGCTTGGTAACACTTGCTCCGCTTTTCTTTGTATTGCTCCATTGAAGGCGATAAAACGGTGCTGCGGACCAGCGAGAAAGACGTGAACAGCAAAGCCACAACATCAACGAGTTGATTGTTCAATTGATCGAACACCCATCCAACCACAGCGATCCCACATCAACCACCAATCATGTCGACTGTCGAGGCAATGAAGTCGCTCACCCGCGTCAACAGCAACCAGGTGTGTATATTTGTGTGTGTGTGTGTGTGTGTGTGTGTGTGTTAGTGTGTGTGTGTGTGTGTGTGTGTGTGTGTGTGTGTGTGTGTGGT
>NW_004754892.1:251636-257490 GCF_000188695.1 Salpingoeca rosetta | reverse complement strand
TGTGTGTGTGTGTGTGTGTGTGTGTTGTTGTGTGTGTGTGTGTGTGTGTGTGTGTGTGTGTGTGTGTGTGTGTGTGTGTGTGTGTGTGTGTGTGTGTGTGTGTGTGTGTGTGAACATTTGTTTGCTTGTGCTGCTTTTCCGAGCATCGAACAACCTGGAGTCACTCATCGCATCCTCTGCTTTGTTTTCATGACAATGCCGCCCGCACTGACGGTGTCGTGGTTGTGCCAACCAGTACCGTGTGTTCAAGGTGCAAGCACAAGAACGCATTGCCACGCTAGAAGCACAGCTCCGCGATGCAAGGGTCGAGATTGAGACACTCAAGCAGAAGGTGTGTCGTTGTGCGTGCATGTGCGTGTGTGTGTGTGTGTGTACGTGCGTGAGAAATTGGACATGTAAGTGAAGGAGCGATTGAGAGTGGATGTGTGAATGGGGGGGGGGGATGCCGTGCGTGCACAAGCACATGCAAGGGCTACTGCAAGCACAACAAGGCTCATGGATGCACTCACACAAACGACGGCGCGCGACTGCGACTGTTCTATTACTTTTTTTTTGTTTTTTGCTTCAGACTGATGAGCAACAGATTATGATCAAGGCCAAAGACGCGAGCATCCAGAAGATGTTGGCGGAGATGTACGATCTCCACCAAGCACAGGAGAAGGCCGTCACAAAGGTAATGTGTGCACGCGTGTGTGTGTGTCTGTGTGTCTGTGTGTGTATGGATAGGCTAAGGGCGTGGCAGATGCGTCCATTGCTCGCCATACGCGCACGCGCACGCGCACGCACGCACGCACATACATGCGAGTCTGCGTCACCAAACACCAATCATGCAATATGCACCCATCCAACACACGTTAACACCTGCCAACACGGCACGTACCTCTAACAGAAGCGCGCGGCTGCAAAGAAGAAGAGGGCAGCGAGTCGAGCAAGGAAACCGCGACAGTCCATGGTCAAGGCACCCGCAGACCCATACAAGAAGGTGCACATCTCTGCTGCTGCGCTGGTCATGGTTATGGTTATGGTAGTGGTGGCGGGGATGGTGTTGGCGATAGTTCTAGCAGTGGCGGTGATTGTTGTGGTTGTGGTTGTGGTTGTGGTGATAGAAATGAGGATGGCATGTTGCTGTCAACCACGTGTCTCGTCATTCTGGTCATTCGTCGTTGCGTCTCATGTTCATGTGTTCCATGCCGTCTGCTCACCATTGCACGTGTGCTGCCGTGGTCGCCGTCACAGGAGAATGCACAGCGCGCAAAGTGGACGGAGAAACAAAAGCTCGCAGAGAAATTCCTGCACGAGGTGTGAAATGTGTGGGTTAATGTGTGTGTGGGGGGGGGGGGGGGGGGATTATGTGTGTGTGTGAATATTTGTGCGTGTGAATGTGTGTGTGTGAATATGTGCGTGTGAATATATGTGTGTGTGAATGTGTGTGTGTGTGTGAATGTGTGTTGCACATATTTGGATTCTCGAACAATGTTCGCGTCATTCACCGAACGCGCCGTCACCACCACCGCCGGCATCGTCATTCCCCCTCATCCCACCACCACCACCACCATCATCGCCACCATCACCACCACCGACAGCGAGCGCCACAGCTGAGCCCCGATATTGAGGTTGAGCAAGAGGACGACACGGTTGACCTGGAGTTGGTTGCATCGTACTTTCCGACCCTCCCCATCCAGTTCGTTCTCGAGTGCGAGCGCAAGTTTGTGGAAGCAGACGCAGACGCATCAGGGGTGAGTTGCCGCTGTGCGTATGTGTGTGTCTGTGTCTGTGTCTGTGTCTGTGTCTGTTGGGTGTGTGTGCGTGTTCGTGTTTGTGTTCGTGTTTGTGTGTGTGTGTGTGTGTTTGTGTTTGTGTTGTGTGTGTTTGCGTGCCTGTGTTGTGTGTTTGCCATGATACGGTCTACTTTTCACGTTCGCTAACACCAACAATCGCTTCACATCAACACATACACACAACACACACCATACACAACACAATCCACTCATATCCAAACCACAAACCCACAAACCACAAACCACAAACCACAAACCACAAACAACAGCTGATCGATGAGAATGAACTGAAGAACGTGATTGACGACAAAGACATCGACACAGAGGCAATCCAGGTGGGCTGACTGCTCTAACACTGTGTGTGTGTGTCTGTGTGTGTCTGTGTGTCTGTGTGTGTCTCCTGTCCCTGCTGCTGGCACCTTGCGCCACCACCACTGCCTGCCCCCATCCAACATCGTGCTCATGTGCCTCATTTGCATCTACACGCAGGCGATCATTGATGAGGAAGGAATGAACACGGCGATGGGATTGGATTTTCTTGACTGCTTGCTCGTGAGTCTCCTGCAAGTGTGGGCTGGCGTTTGGAAAGAGGACGAGCAAAACACGAGTGTGGGTGTGAGCGTACGAATGATTGCTGCAGGCGCACATGCAACATTTGCGTGCATACCTACACACAGGGCACAAATCAACACTTCACAACACGCACACACACACACGCACGCACGCAAGCACACACACACACACACACACACACACAACCACAACCACACACACACAACCACAACCACAACCACACACACAACCACAACCACAACCACACACACGCACTATTTCATACACTCACCCCTCCCCCCCCCTCACCAAATCACCTTTACATCTTCCCCATCCCTGCACACCTCAGATCTACACGCGGCTGACTGGCGTTGGTGGCGAGAGCGACCTGCCGGCGCCACGCCGCGTGCACAGCAAGGCGAGCCACCTGTCGGAGGAAGATGCCATATCCATCAGCAGCGTGCGCGATGATGGCGCACCGTCGCCGCTCGGACGGCAGCAGCAACGGTCCCCTTCGCCACCAGACGCAGGCCACCCGCACGAGAGACGCGTCTCGCCACGCACGTCGACGACACACGTGCCTGCAGGCAACGGCCGGCGCTCACCCAAGATGAACCGCGTCAGTCACGTCAGCAACGCAGGGAGGGCGTCACGGCTGTCGACACAATTAGCGCCAATGCCACGGCGATCACGCGGGCATTTGCAAGCGCTGCCTGACCACCCACCTCCATTGCAACGCCAAGTCAGCAAGGCATGCAGCATCCAGTAGCACTCACGGGGGAATTGTGTGTGTCTGTGTGTGTGTCTGTGTGTTTATGTGCGTGCGTCTGTGTGTGTGTGTGTGTGTTTGAAAAGAATGAAGCTTCATCATTGTTGATGCTTGGTTGTTTTTCCTCCTCCTTCTTCCCACCCCTGCCCCCCCCCCCGTGTCATGAACCTCCATCGTATGCGACGCTGTACCACACCATGTCCTGCCTCATTTGCTCTTATTTGGGACCCGTGTCCGCAAACGCGTGCACGCACTGCATGACAAACGTGCACATCGTCTCCATCTGCGTGTATCTGTTCCATTTTTTGTTCTTACTTGCATGCACTGATCTTTCCTGACTGAATGACATTTCCTTGCATGCAAGCAATGTCATTCATCGTGTTCTTCTCCCGCGGCCTGTTTGGTTAATTGGGTCATCTTTTACTGCTTTCAAACAAACACGGAAACAAATACGAATGAACCACTGATGCGATCTGATGGACATGCGTGTGTCTGTGTGTGTGTGTGTGTGTGTGTGTGTGTGTGTGTGTGTGTGTGTGTGTGTGTGTGTGTCTGTGTGTGTGTGTGTGTGTGTGTCTGTGTGTGTGTTGGGTTGTGGGGTGTGTGTGTGTGTGTGTGCGTGTGTGGAGAAGCATCGTGTTGGAGTGCAGTTATGGTCTGGGGTTGGTTTGTGCCAACAGACGAGCAATCAACGCACGCACTTCCCGCAAATCCATACAGCACACACCGACGTCTGGAAGCTGTGCTGATGACGGCGTGCTTGCATACAACTCATCATCATCATCATCATCATCATCACCATCATCATCATCATCATCATCATCATCATCATCATCATCATCATCATCATCATCATCATCATCATCATCATCATCATCATCATCATCATCACGTGCAATGTACACGCCTGCGTCGCACAATGCTGCATCCGTGACAGGAAGGCACACCCCCAAATCATCATCATCATCATCATCATCGTCATCTTCTTCTTCACTCTCGGTCGTGTTGTTACTCTCCTGTCGATCATCGCTGTCACACACGAAACTGTCCGTCCCATCACTGTCATCACTTCCATCATCACTCACATCATCACTCACATCATCACTCACATCATCACTCACATCATCACTGGTCGCATACACATCGCCAGCGCCAACTACACCCATCTCATGATCGTGTGCAGCAATGCCAGCCACCACCACGCAATGTTCCCCCACACGGCTGTCAATCGTGTTGTTGTCATCGTCGCAACCGCTGCCACGATCCATCACCTCCAGTGCGGTGCGTACATGTGCGTGGCATCCACTCGTGCCTGCAGGCAATGGAATAGCATCATTGTCGCAATCGCACGCCCATACAGCGCCCAATGGTGCTGGCGCAAGCCGATGCAGGAGGGAGCAGCAGGCATTGTATTCCACGCAGCATGCAGCACACGCACCAGCGAGGCGTGGGGGCATCAGGGGGTGGTCACGCTGTTGATGCAAGCGCGCATACATCGTGTCTACTGTGTCGGTCAAGGTGGTCACGGAGCCCTGCTCACTGAAACACAGAGGCGATGATGCTGCCGAGGTTGCCGAATGCGACGAAGATGACGAGGGTGATGGTGTGGTGTCGTGTGTCGGGATAGCGCTGAAGGTTTGCTTGCATGCAACAATGCTGGTGGTACAGATGGCACAGGCATCAGCGCTCTTGCGCTTCTTGCATGCCGGTTCAGCGTCATCGTCATCATCCCCATCATCATCACCGCGCGTGTTGCAAGCATCCTGCTGTTGCTGCTGCTGCTGCTGCTGCTGTTGCTGTTGTTGTTGTTGTTGTTGTTGCTGTTGTTGTTGCTGCTGCTGGTGCTGCTGTTGTTGCTGCTGCTGCTGGTGCTGGTGCTGCTGCTCCTGCTGCTGCTGCTGCTGCTGCTGTTCTTGTTGTTGCTCTTGTTGTTGTTCTTGTTGTTGGGTGTGGTGTGCAGTGAGGAGACGAGATGACAGCAGCCGCATCGCCTCCAACTGCATGCCACGACGTCGTGGTGGTGAGGGCAGCGTGTTGGTATGCGTGATGGCAGTTGGTGTGGAGCTGCAGAGCGTCTCTTGCGCTCGTTCATCTTGCTGAGCTGACGCGAGATCAAGTGACAGGTTGCGGGCCGACTGTTGCTTGATGAGACGTGGCGGTGTCAAGACAGAGTGCTCGCCCATGTCCTCAACTGTGACGCTGTCGTTATTTGTGCCGAATCCTCCATTGCAACGACTTTGGTCGTCGTCTCTGTCAACATCCTTGCTGTTTTCATGGTGCTGGTGGCGGCCCTGGTGCCGTTGGAGACTGGTCGGCAGTGCGTTCTCATTCTGTGCAGTGCCGTTGGTGCTGGCGACATCTTGATCATCACCACCAGCAACAACCTCAGCACGGTGGCTATCCGCCAGGTTGACGGGTGTTGGTGGGGAGGATCGTGCGTCATCTCGCTTGCGTGCATGCACACAAGCGCGGCTGTTCGCTACACGCCCCAGTGCTGCTCCTCTGGCTGCTGCTGCTGCTGCCAGTAGCTGCCGGTGGCGGACAGACTGAGCGTGCGGTCGCACGCGTCGCTGCTGCTGCTGCAGCTGCTGTTGGTGGTGGTGCTGTTGGTGCTGGCTGTTGGCGCCGTGGGCAGCCACGTTGCGAAGTGCTGCGGATCGCTTCCCGCCATTGGTGCTGCGCAGCAGCCCCGCCTTGAGCCTGAACGACCCGCGTTGGTCGGGGTGTGAGAACGGGGTCATAGTCAAGGGGACGA
>NW_004754892.1:236636-249136 GCF_000188695.1 Salpingoeca rosetta | reverse complement strand
TAGCGCAAGCGCAAGGGCCATGTCAAGCACAGCAGACCGTGTTGCCGCGTTGCCGCGGGAGAAGCTCATCACCCTCGTATTACAACTATCACAGAGCGTGGACCAGCTCAAATCACAGGTGTGTGCTTGTGGATGATCACGGGAGATTGGGCACTTGTTGTTGTTGTGTCACAAACGATGTGTGTGTGTGTTTCTCATCCGTGCTGTTGACTTGGCAGCTCACCCCCGTTTGTGCTCCTGCTTTTGCTCCTGCTTTTGCTTATGAACCTCCACACACACACACACACACACACACACTCTCTCTCTCTCTCTCTCTCTCTCTCTCTCTCTCTCTCTCTCTCACACACACACACTCTCTCTCTCTCTCACTCACTCACTCACACACTCACTCACACATACACACACACATACACACACGCACACGCACTTGTGTTTCACTTCCACCTCACGTTGCCCCTTTGCTTTCGCTCTGACTACCACAACCCCGTCAACACCCCCCCCCCCAACGCTTCGCCATCCTAACCCGAACATGTGTGCCCATCTTGCCGTTCACAGCTGCGAGCGAGTGAGACGGAACGGCAACGTCTCGCTGATCAGCTCTTTGCCACCCGCCAACAATGGACCGAGCTGCAGGTGCGTAGTGTGTGTGTGTCTGTGTGTGGATGTGTCTGTGGGTGTGTGCGTGTGGGTGTATGATTGATGGCATGTGTAGGCGTACCTCTAAGCATGATACCGTTCGCCAGTTCTTTCCTTTGAACGTGCACCGCTTCGTCTTCCTTCCACACACACACACACACACACACACACACACACACACACACACACACACACACACACACACACACACACACACACACACACACTAAAACGCTCACACTCACGCACGCCGCACACGCACTTACTCATACACGCACGCACCGCAATCACAACCCGCCCCCCGCCCCCCGCAACAACCCATCGGCGCAATAGACTGCGGTGTCATCTGTGTCGCAGATGATGCAGAGCGATGCGCAGCAACAGGCACGAGCGGCGCAGCAGCCGTTCGCGTTTGACGCTGCCATGAGCGAGGCCATATCCGTTGTTGCCGAGAACGAGCTGAAGGAGGTGGGTGCACAGTTGCAGCAGCACAACACCGCCGACAGCGCCAACACAACCGCCGCCACGACGCTCATGAACGGCGGCACGGAGCTCAGCCTTGCGGACGACGACGACGATGACGATGATGATGATGATGTTGTTGGTCTTGGTGAGGATGATGTTGGTCTTGGTGAGGATGATGTTGGTCTTGGTGAGGATGGTGATGGTGATGATGCAACGCAGAGAACTGGAGACCGCAGTGCAGACTCAAAGGACGACAGTGCAGATGCAAGAGACTGGACCAATGGAAATACTGGTGACGCACCAACCCCTTCACATCAACAGCAGCAGCAGCAGGAGGAGGAGGAGGAGGAGGACCCTCAACGACACGCTCCACGCCACGGAGCGCCCATGGCAGCAGCTGCAGACAGGACAGGACACAGCACTGCTGATGGTGATGATGATGGTGGTGTCTCGAGCAACACAGCCAAGAATGGGGTGACACAGCTGGCCCGTGACCTCCAAGCGAGCAAGCTCAGCTGAAAACGATATCAAACGCTGACACAGCAATAGGGGTGGCAGTTACGCTGGCGCTTTTGCTTGGGCTTGGGTCGAGGGAGGGACAGTGGTGATGGGGATGGTTGGTGATGGGGATGGTTGGTGTGGATGATGTGGATGTCCTAATGTATCCTGCTTCATAGTGGTCAGCTGTCGTGGTTTTGCGCCGTGTGTATGTTTTGTGTGTGTCTTTGCCAGTGTTTGTGTGTGTGTGTGTGTCTTTGCCATATGTTTGTGTGTGTGTGTGTGTGTGTGTGTGTGTGTGTGTATGCCATGTGTGTGTGTGTGTTGTGTGTCTGTGCATTTGGACTCGTTGAATCATCATGCGATAAACATGTCAACGTGTGACTGTGGCGCGTGGATGCGCTGTGGTGTCGATGTATGATGTGACAAGACAACATGATGCACTGATGCACGACACGGCAACCCTTGTCTCACGCACGAACAACAACAACAGCAGCAGCACCAGGAACAACAACAACTTTTCCACAAGAAATTTCCCCGCCACAAGTCGTGTGGGACAACCTTGCAAGCATGCAGGCACACACTTCCTCACTTCCACACTTCCACGCACTTCCCCTTCTTTGTCTGGGCGGAGAACAAAGAACAACATGCAGGCCGCACACAACGAGCAAGCGTGCAGAACAAAGACCAAGCAAGTCGTGTGGCGCGTGTGCTGCTCTTGCCCTTCTTCACTTACTCCGCAACCCCGTCGCTCGCCTTCTCTCTTTTCTCCCTCAAGCTCAAAGCCTCAACCCTCCCCATCCTCCTATCCTCCCATCCGCTCAACCTCCCTCCCTCACCAAACCACCAACCGACACACGTAGCTTGCCATGCCGTCGCAGCGTGCTCCCTTGTCCAGCTCGCCGACATGCTGGGCAGTGGCGCTGTTGGTGGCGGTGGTCGTAGTGGCGTGCCCTTGTTCTTGTCTCGGAGCAGAGGGTGGCAGTGCGCTGCGTCCTCCTCGTTCCACAACCACAAACACCACCGACGCTTCCAGTCCATCCGATGAGGAGAACCAATTCACAGACCCTCTGCCTCCCCCTTCCCCGGCCAACCTGGGGTCGCGCACTGCACCCCTTGAACTCTGTGCCGCAGCACACGCATCACTGGCATCGATCGAAGCAGATCTGGCCACACTGGTGCGCTATGGTGATGCCGGTGATCGAAGCAATAAAGGAGCGGACAATCAAGGCAGCCAGCGCATAGAAGACCCCAGACTGCAGCCTCTTCGTGCGCTCATGGCGCACTCCTGTCACTTGCCTCAAACACCGCAAAGGCAAGCACCCACTCACTCGCGCGGCGTACACACCAACAACGGCGACGCCGTGACGAGGACCGCACACGAAGCCACCGACAAACACCAACGCAACAACCAGCAGCAGCACCAGCACCAGCTACAACAACGGTCAATGAGACAGCGGAGAGACCGAGGGTCAACACCAGTTGTCAGATGTGGAATGGGCGGGGTGCTTGGCCACTCATGCAACGTGCCAGATGATGGAACTTTTATCTTGGATATCATCGCCAACCAGCGCTGTAATACACACAGGCTTGGGAATTGTGCACCTGACTCGGACTGTGCGGCACTTCGCGACAGAACTGTGGGTATTGTCTTACGAGACGGCGTCACCGCGGAACACCTCGCTTGCATTCTCGCCCCGGCTGGTGACAGCTGGTGGAACAACGTCGTGTCACTCACGGTTCACGGGCTCCCACAGTCAGAAGTGTCTTTGGAAGCCATTACGAACACCATGGGATCTCTGACGGAATTGGCGCTGATTGGCGGGACGACAACCACCCTCACAGCACCTGAGGATAAGTCATTCCCCAACATTAAGCGATTGACAATCACCGACAATGCCGTCACGAGCTTGTCACGCTTCTTGGGCTTCGTGCCGAACCTGGAGGTGCTGGTGGCAGACAACAACCCGCTTGCGTCCCTGCCCGCCAACGCGTTTGCGAGCACGACGAAGCTGACAACGCTTGACCTCACCAGTGCCGGGCTCACACACATCGATGAGACGGCGTTTTCTGCCCTGAGTGCTCTCACTGACCTGCAGCTGGATGGCAACGCTTTAACCGTGCTTGCAAGCAGCACATTTGAGGTGCTGACCGCCTTGCAAACCCTTCACCTTCACGACAATGCATTTACGAAATTGCCTGACAGCGTGTTTGCAGCCCAGACTGCACTGCACACGCTGCTTCTACATGGCACCTCCCTCCAAACCTTGCCGGAACAGCTGTTCAAAACAACCACAGCGTTGCATGAGCTCAAGATTCACAGCTGTGAACTGACAGCCCTCCCTCCTCGCATCTTCGCTGGCCTTTCTGCACTCGTGAACCTCACACTGCACAACAACAAAATTGAAACCCTCCAACCAAACACATTTGTGGACCTGACCAACCTCAAATACCTTGCGCTCCAGGTGAATCGTCTCAAGGAGGTGGTGGTGGGCACATTTCGTGGGCTGCACTCCCTTGTGGACATCGACTTGGACCGAAACCAGATTACATCCCTGCCACACACGTTTCTGGCAGACTCCGCTGTGCTGGAGGAGCTCAGCATGGCAGGCAACCGAATCACGGCGCTGCCGCCCCACTTTCAGCACAACGCCACCAAGCTCACTCAGCTGCATGTGCCTGGCAATGCCATCACCACCCTGAACGTGTCATCCATGCCAGACCTCACCCTGTTGTACTTGGCCGGCAACCCGCTCGAATCGCTGCACGGCCTCTCGAGCTTGCGCAGACTCGAGGTGCTCAACATCAACGGGCACCACCTACCTGGGTTCAATCTGGACGACATCCTGCATCTGACAACCCTGACCGCGCTGCAAATTGCAGCCACCCCGCAGCAACACACGCCAAAACTGGTCTTTTCCTCCGCCGATGAGTCTGTCCAACAGAGTCTGCGCAACGTGGACACACTGGACGTTCGAAACCTCGTGGTGACCGACCTCACGCCCTTTGCCAACACAACCCTGGAGAGCTTTGGCATTGGCTGGCCAGGCATGGACGACCCGGAGTTGCTTGCAAGCATCTTAGCAAACAACCTTGCGGACAGCGTGCAAGAGTTTTACCTCACCCGCACAGCGATTCGCGAGTTTGAGCTTCCTTCCCGAACCTTCAACGCCGTGCATCTGGAAGAGAACACACAGCTTGGCTCTGTGAATATCAGCACTGACGTTACGTACCTAAACGTCTCGCACTCTAAACAGCTCGCCACACTCAACACCCTCAACGTGGACACGCTTGACATCAGCAACACGCGCATCCCGTTCTCAGACGCGCTGTGCTCACAGCAGGGGCGCTCGCGTTTGTTTGCACGTGCGCTGCTGAGCGCCGCCAGCATTGAAGATGAGATCGTGACGCGCGTGCTGCGCGCATGTGTGAGCGAGGTTGATGTTGTTGATTTTAGCAACAACCCGCAGCTCCAAAGCCTGCGAGCGGTGCGTGCAGGCACGGCAGCCACGCTCGCGCTCGCACCCGATGACCTCTCCACCATCGGCGGAGACGTGATTCCTGCCAAGGAGCGAATTCCAATCCTGTCGCTGCAAGGCTCCCCTGTTGCATGCAATCTGCAACTGCAAAGCGTTCGCGCGATTCGAGAGGGCGCTGACTCCCCGTCCACAGAAGTCACCTTCACCCACGAGTGCCGGTGTGCACACGAGTTTCGCAACCGCAACGGCCGCTGTCATCCCAGAACAACACCCGTCCTGGAGATAACCTTTGGCACCGTGTTTGCAATCATGCCCTTGTGCATCTACCTGACACGGCTGTGGTACAAGCGGCGCGTGCGCCGCCTTCGCAAGCAGCGCGACATTGGACAGGCCCTGCTGGAGGTGACGAACGCAGAAGTGCTGGCACTCAGGTCCGCGTGGCAGATCCCGTACGACCAAATGCGTTTGATTCGGCGCGTGGCCAGCGGCGCGTTTGGAGTCGTCTTCAAGGCAGAATGGGACACGATCATCGTCGCGGTTAAGGTGTTTGGGCAACAGAGCGCTGCTGCCTTCTTCGACGCCAACACCGAAGCCGAGTTTGAGAAGGAGGTGTCGTTCCTGCAGAAGACACGCCACCCACACGTGGTGCGGTTCTTTGGTGCGGGCCAAACACCCGACAATGCCCCCTTTCTTGTGTTGGAGTTTGTGGCAATGGGCTCGCTGCGAGACTTGCTCAAGAAGAACCTGGCTGATGTGCTACACCACCACCGCATCAACGCTGCTGCCGACGCCGCTGCTGCTGCTGACGAAGAAGACGATGGTGATGGCGATGATGGCGATGATATGAATGTGAGGATTGACGATGAAGAGCAGCAGCTGATTGTGGTCACGTCCAACAAGAAGAGCAAGACGTCGACTGATCATCTTCGCACGTCGTTCACAGGGAACAAGGGTGTGAACGATGCGGAGGTGGCTAATGCGTGGGACCTGAAGGTTCGACTGGCTCATGACGTCGCATCTGGCATGGCATTCATCCACAGCCTCGACCAAATGCACAGGTCTGTGTTGTGTGCGTGAGTGGATGTGCATGTGTGTGGATGTGTGTGCGTGAGTGCGTGAAGGAGTGAGTGGATGTGTGTGTTTGAGTGAGTGCATGCGTGGGTGGATGTGCATGTCTGCTCGTGAGTGAGTGAGTGAGTGAGTGAGTGAGTGAGTGAGTGAGTGAGTGAGTGGGTGGGTGTGCATGTCTGCTCGTGAGTGAGTGAGTGAGTGAGTGAGTGAGTGAGTGAGTGAGTGAGTGAGTGAGTGAGTGCATGCGTGAGTGAGTGGGTGAGTGAGTGGGTGAGTGAGTGAGTGAGTGAGTGAGTGAGTGCGTGAGTGAGTGCGTGCGTGAGTGAGTGCGTGCGTGTGTGCGTGAACCAGTTATGTCGCGAGTGTTTTCGTTCCATCTATCCATGCATGTTTTCCCATGCATGTCATCGTTACCTGTGACTGTTGCACATTTGCCTGCAAGCAACGTGCTTACGCTTTGTTGCACATCAATCTCTATGCCTACCATTTCCTGTGATGCTTTGGCAGGGATCTGAAGAGCGGCAACGTGCTCGTGTCAAGCAAACTTCGCGCCAAAATCTCGGACTTTGGAACCATTCGCCAGCGGCTGTCCGCAGAGCCCGTGCAGACAACAGCAACAGCGGATGTGATGTACTCGCAGGAGGTTGGCGGGCAGACACTTGGGCTGGCCCTGACAGCCGGTGTGGGCACACCGCTGTACATGGCGCCAGAGGCGCTGACGGGTAGCGTGTATGACCGCAAGGCGGACGTGTTCAGCTTTGGCGTGCTGCTGTGGGAGATTGCAACGCAACGCACCCCTGACCTCATTGAGCAAGAGCTACCTGACTACCAGGGCCCGATGCTGGCGACGCTTCTAAATCTCCTCAGCGATGGAAAACGGCTCACGTTCCCAGAAGAGTACATCGACCACGCTGGTGGCCCAGGGCACGGTGTGTTTGTGTTTGTGTATGTGTTTGTGTTTGTGTTTGTGTTTGTGTGTGTGCTTGTGTGATTGTTGTGCTGGACGCGTTTGCACAAACAAGGTCGTCGATTCCGTAAATCTATCAGTATCGCTCAACCTTGACCTTTTGCATGAAACCCTGTTGCCCACCTCCCTCACGTTCCAAGTACATTGTCTGTCCTTTGCTGCTGCAGCCATTCCGACCTGGTTCCGGGTGCTGGCGCTGCAGTGCATGGAACAAGACCCGGCCAGACGGCCTTCTTTCGAAACACTTTGCATCAAGCTCATGTGATGACGTGTGTGTGTGTGTGTGTGTGTGTGTGTGTGTGTGTGTGTGTGTGTGTGTGTGTGTGTGTGTGTGTGTGTGTGTGTGTGTGTGTGTGTGGGTGGGTGGGTGGGTGGATACTCGTTTGCGTTGAGACAACTTGTATGCGCGCGTTGATCAATGTTGGAGCACGTTGTGGCTGGTGTGTTTGTGCTTCGTGTTGACGTTATCGATGGCAAGTGTCAGAAGACTGTTGATTTGTGTTTCAATACACATTCATGCAGTGGGATGATGAAGACAGCAACAGACAGCAACAGACAGAACAAAGCGAAACCAATCAATTCAACACAGTCAGTCACATCAACAACCACACGACAATGCAAACATAAGCACGCATCCACAAGGGCGCACAACAAACCGACCCAGTTTGGAAGCGGGGCACGCGCATAACTAGGACGTCTCCCACGCGAACACCAAACGTGAGACAACGCAACGGAGGCGAAACAACATACGAAACAGGCAAGTGTAAGATACAAAGGACAGGAGCGTAAGGTAAACTCTCGCCAACACAAACACAAGCGGCTACGCAACACACGCACACACACACACATGGGAGTAGAGCCATGATCCATGTATGCAATGCAGTCCATGCACAAGCCATGGTCCAAGCAACGCGTCGTTCGCTAGTGGGCGGATGTTCCTGTGACGGCGAGGGATTGCAGTTCGCGCGTTAGAGTTTCCTCGTACTGCCGGTCCATTTCGCGAAGCCGCCTTTATAGTACATGGTGGTGATTGGTGGTGATTGGTGGTGATTGGTGGTGATTGGTGATGATTGGTGGTGATTGGTGGTGATTGGTGATGATTGGTGGTGTGAGATGCGTAGTGCAAGCACACGCATGGCCATAATAATGTGGTCACCTGCACTGCAAATACACACAAACACACGGACGCGCGTGTAGCCATTCAAACACACACACACATATACACAGATACACACACACACACACACACACACACACACACACACACACACGCCATCAAGCCACAACAGACACCGACACGCCACCTTGCTTCGTCGGCCTGTCTCTGTTCCTCCTCGCGCCTGCGCCGCGCGTTGTCCTGTGCCTGTTCCTGCAGCGCCTTCGCTGCCTCGCGCGCACGGATGCGCTCGCTCTTCTTCCGCTCCTCCTCAGCAGCCTCTTGCTCTGTCAAGGGGTGAGCGTGTGTGTGTCAGTGAGTGAATGAATGCATAAGTGTGCAAGTGGGTGCTGTCGGTACTGCGTGTACTTGATGCACGTGTATTTCGACCCTCAATCAAACAGGCAGCCTCCACCCTCGCCTCACAGTGCACAACTCCACCTCCGTCTGCTCACCTTTGATTGCGCGGACGAGGTTGTGGTACTCCTGTGCCGCCTCCATCTTCTCAAGCTCAACCGCTTGCACTGCACGCAGGGGATGGGGGGCATATGTGTGTATGAGTGTGTGTATGTGTGCATGTGTGCATGTGTGCATGTGTGTGTGTAAGTGACGTCGTATTCGCTAAAAGCGTAGCAACGCATGGGAACAACAACAACAACAACAACAACAACAACAACAACAACAACAACAACAACAACAACAACAACAACAACAACAACAACAACAACACACACACACACACAACAGCAAGCAAGCACGTACGCTTTGCGTCAATCTGCTGCCTTCGTGTCTGCATGACTTCATCGAGGAGCTGTTGCCGCGCCTGTCGCTCGCGCTCCAACTTGTCAAGCAGCGCTTGCATCGCCTGCCCAGCCGTGGCGATGGCGGCGACGCATGATGGTGATGGTGATGATGATGTGGTGGCGGGTTCATGAACAGGGTGTCCAAGTTAGAGATGAGTGCAATCACTAACCCCTCAACGAAACGATGAAAGCAAGCAAACAAATGACCACATCCATGTACACACACACACACACACACACACACACACACACACACACACACACACACACACACACACATCCACACACACAAGTCCATGATGAAACCGACCTTCTCTTCCTTCTGCCTGAAAAACTCCTCGAACCTGCCGCTCGCGCTGCTTCTCAAACGCCTTCATCTGCTGGATGTAGTCATTGTACATCTTCACCTCCTGCATCACTTGCGCCTTACGCTCCCGCTCCGCCTCTGCTTCCCCCTTCACAGCGTCGATATTCTCCTGGAGATATTGCAGATCCTGCTCCAGTTCCCTCTGGGCCTCCTGTGCTCGCAGCTCAATCGTTTGCCTGTCAATGCGTGTGGTGGGAGAGAGAGAGAGAGAGAGAGAGAGAGAGAGAGAGAGAGAGAGAGAGAGAGAGAGAGAGAGAGAGAGAGAGAGAGAGAGAGAGTGTGTGTGTGTGTGTGTGTGTGTGTGTGTGTATGTGTGTGTGTGTGTGTGGTGGGGGGGGGAGAGTGTGTGTGTCCACGCGCGTTTAAGATAGGTTGTGAGGGAATGAAGGAGTGAGAACGTGCAAGGGGGTGTAGAGACAGCACATGAAATGAGCTTCCGACCACCACACCACCATCATCACCATCAACACCGCACCATCACACCACACCACCATCATCACCAACACCCATCCCTCTCTGTGCATCGCACTTGTTGAATCTGTCGAGTTCCGCCATCATGCGCTGCCGCCCCCGCCGTTCCTCCTCCTGCTGTCTCTTCGCCTCAATCGCAGCCTGCTCCTGCGCTTGCAGCTGCGCACGTGCGCAAACGTGTTGTTGTTGTTGTTGTTGTTGTTGTTGTTGTTGTTGTTGTTGTTGTTGGTGGTGGTGGTGTTGTTGTTGTTGTTGTTGTTGTTGTTGTTGTTGTTGTTGTTGTTGTTGTTGTTGTTGTTGTTGTTGTTGTTGTTGTTGTTGTTGTTGTTGTTGTTGTTGTTGTTGGTGTTGTTGTTGTTGTTGTGCCGGTGGTTGGTAATTATTGGCGATGTGAGAAGGGTGCAGCCACGTTAACAACAGCATATGACCACTTGCACCCCGCGACTCCACCTTACACCACCGCGCATGCACACACACACACACCACCACACACGAACAAACACAAACGAACACACGAGCACCACCACCACCACCACGTTGGCCAGAGACACGTACCCTGAGCTTTCTCTCCTCCTCGACCAACAGCAACTGCTGCTGCCTGGCCTGCTCGACAGCCTGCATCTGTTCGTTGAGCACCATCTGCTGTTGTCGCGCTCGTTGCGCCCGTTGCTGCTGTTCCTCGGCGTAGCGCCGGTCTTTGCTTGCTTTGTCCTCCAGCCACATCCGCGAGAAGAACTCGTCCACTGATGGCGGCGAATAGGGGGGGGGGGGGTTGTGATTGTGATTGTGAATGAGCGAGTGAGTGAGATATTGTGTGTGAGTGAGTGAGTGCGTGAGTGCGTGAGTGAGTGAGTGAGTGAGAGAGTGAGTGAGTGAAGGCAGTCTGAAATGCGGAGAGAATGTAGTCAAGACATTCAACCACACAACACACGACCACCCAAGATACATGCACACTCACATTCAGACAAACAAACAAACAAACGCGCACACGCACACACACATGCACATACGCATACACACAGACACAGACACAGATACACACACACGCACACACACACACACACACACACACGTGGCCACAGTCCCACCTTCTTTCTCGTGCTGCTTGACAATTTCCTTCTCCTTGAGCTGTACGTCGCGGTGTTGGACGAGTTTCTGATGCGGTGCACAAGGCAGGATGGGTGGCGTCAGTCGTGAACACATGGTGCATGGTGATGTGGCATGCGAACATCCCCTTCACCCGCACGTGCACAAGCAACCGCAGGCATGTACACAACAAACGCATCATCACCACCACCACATTACCACCACCACATTACCATATCAGCATCACAACATCACCATCAGCACCAACAACATCACCCTCACCTCGAGTTCCTGCTTGCGTTTGAGCTGGCGAACGGGTTCGCTGTTCATGAGAAACTGCTGGCGCTTGCGCTCCTTCGCCTCGCGCTGTCGGTCGCTCTCACGCTCCTCACGCAACTCACGCACCCGCTCACGCATGCGCGCCTGCCGTCACAGTGGTGATGGTGGTGGCGGTTGGTGAGTGGTGGGTGGCGATTGTTGTGGGGGTCGAAGTGAAGGTGAAGTGCACCAACCACACGTGTCAAAATATGCACACAAACACACATACACACACACACACACACACAGCACACACATACACGTGCGTGCAAGCAACGGCACCATATGCGATTTGCTGCATCGTCGAATACAGACCTGCTTCTCGAGCGGGGTTTCGACCTGCGCCGCTGCCTCCGCCAACAGATGCCGCTCCTCATCAGCTAACATCTGCCGCAGTCTGGAAACACGCAAATACATACACACGTCAAAGCAACCACGCGCGTGAGCAGCGACACACACAAACACACACACACACACACACACACTCACGCATGTCGTTCAACCAAGTCGTGCAATGGGGTGTGGCCATGCGACATCAACAATCACCGCAATCACCTGAACAATCAATCATCACCTCAGCAATCACCACCACCACCACCTCCGCGACCCACTTTGCACGGCGCCGCTCTAGTTCTTGCTGTTCTTCGTCGAGGATCTCCTGCATGCGCATCTCCGCAGCCTTGGCCTTGGCCTTGCGCGTCGTGCGCTCAACCCACCGCTCCTACCACATGTGAATGTTTTGCGTGAGTGTGTGTGTGTGTGTGTTTGGGGGGGGGGGGGGGAGGGCCAACCAACCATCCTGTGCAGCCTGATCATCCAGTCATCCCCTCTTTTCGTGCATCTCCCGCTCCCCGCACAGCTTTCCACCGCAAGTTCCCTCCTCGCCCCACCTCTTTCCCTCGCTCATACAGTCAGTCATACAACCATGTCGCACCTTGTACAAGGTTTCCTTGTGGGCGGTGATGTCCTGTTCCGCCGCTTGCACGCGCGCCTCCAACGCACGGCGACGGTCAATACCGCTGCGTGCTTCTGGGCCTTTGCCCTTTCGGCGCGTGTTCGAGACGACGCGCGCCACGGACCCGACGCCCGGCCCTCGCACATACCGTCCGGCCATGATGGCGTGGTTGCTGTTGTCTGATCAAGTAGTGCTGGGGAGGGGGGGGGTGGATGGATACTTGGATGG
>NW_004754892.1:224136-226636 GCF_000188695.1 Salpingoeca rosetta | reverse complement strand
GGTTGAGCGCGACCCGGCCTCGTACGCCATCGTCACACTGCGGCCGCTCGAGTTCATCTTCTCGATTGTGCGGGACCAGCGCGACCCGCAGCTGTTTCGCGTCGAGTACTCCACTGGCGCCGTCCGCTCGTACTACAGCACCGACAGGTTCGAGCACAGTGGTGGTGGTGGTGGTGGTGGGTACAGTGAAAGAGGGGAGAGTGAAGGCGAAGGAGAGTTGATGTGTGTGTGTGTGTGTGTGTGCGTATTTGGTGTTGCTTCTGCTGCTCAATTGCACACACGTACACATGCGCACACACGCGCATGCAAGTATGCACACACGTACGCATTCAACACACCCCTTCCTCCTTCTTTTTTTTCGATCTGTGTACAGGGATCCCCTGCTTGCCAGCTTGCTCGATTCCGTCCGCGCGACCGGCAACAAGTGCGTGTGTGTGCAGATGATGCCGACAGACAAGGGTATGTTTCCAACGACGTGGAATGGGTTGCGATTGCATTGAAGCGTGGTGTTGTGTAGGGTATTGTGATGGTGGCAGGTGTTACTCTTCCACGTTTCTTCTCCCGCCAAGTACAACCCAGCAAGAGAGCATTCACATGACCCAACAAATCAGCGTCTTTCCCTGACCTAACCAAAACCTATCATCACAATCACCATCATCATCACCACCATGTAATTGCACCGCCATCAACACCACCATCAACTTCAACATCGTCACCACCAGGGGAGCGGTTCCAGCCGCTGACGTCCGCGCCGGACGAAGAGGTCGAGAGCGCCCTCCTCAAGTTCATCGCATCCCCAAACACGGGTCAGTGCACACCAACAATATTGCCTGCAGGCAACAGTAGGCATGTGTTCGGTGAAACAGGGAGAGGCGGCAATGCGTTTGTGTGTCGCGTGTGCCCGTGTGCGCGTGCACGTGTGTGCGTCTGCCCGTGTGTGCGTGTGTACCTGCAACGTGTTAAGAACACTCAGAGCCACTTGATTCACGAGTCACCACATCAACACTTCCAACCTCTCCCCACTGCGCCATGCCAGGGATGTCGTTTCAGCTTGCCGTTCGCCGTTTCAACGCCAACGTCGACTATGCTGGTCTTGTGCACGCCGTCACTGAGGAGGGATGGTTCAAGGAGAACAAGGTGCGCGCGCACATACACACACACACGCACACACACACACACGCACACACACGCACACACACGCATGCAGTTGCTGTTGTTGTCGCGGTTGTGTTCGCAGTTGTCGCCTTGCCGCACAGTTGCTCGCTTGTTGTCGTCGAATGCACTTCAGTCCATTTTGATGATGTGCTGTGACACGAAACTTCCGCTCACAACCTTCAATTCCATCATCCCCAACCACCCACCACCACTCACGTCGTCACTCGCCCCCCTCCCCTACCGACACCCTCAGGAGAAGTTGATTATGGCGGCGCTGTCAACGCTGTTGAACCAGGGCGACCAGAGCGACTCGCCCGAGCACCTGGCTGGCGAATTCCTCGCCATCCGCCGCCTTGTCGCATCAAAGGCCGGCTTCCACGCCTTTACGCAGCTGCCAAACTTCCGCAAGCAGATTGGGTCCAAGGTGATTCGCGCGCTGCAGCTGAGTAATGACGGCGTGACGTATGCCGCCATGGACATGCTCAGCACACTCATGATCGTGAGTTGGATGCACACGCGCACGCATGCAGTGAATGGTTGCACGCGGGGGGGGGGGGGGAGGGGAAGGCAGGGAGGCGGTGTGTGTGTGTGTGTCGCTATGTGTAATTGTGTGTGTGTGTGCGTGTCGCTGTGTGTAATTGTGTGTGTCGCTGTGTGTAGTTGTGCGTGTGTGTGTAATTGTGCGTGTGTGTGTGTGTGTGTGCACTTCACTTTTGCGATGCCTGCCTCTTGAGTTTGACACAGCCGCTCACCGCCATCAACCCCGTTTCTGTCCTTCTCCCTCCGCCCAAACAGCCGATGCATGACAACTATGACATTGGACAGGAGAAGCTCAACAAGTCGCATCTTCTCGCATCAAAGTGAGCACACATGATGGGCCGCAAACACACCTTTACTGCCGCTGTTGTGGACCCTTTTGTGTGCATTGCTTTCTTCCGCTTTACTCTCGCCTGTTTGCATCACCCAGCTGCCTGATCCTGTCGCCACCGACGCCTCTTCCCACAACCAACCCACGCCCCTCACAACTCACGCTAACAACCACCATCCCATGGCACCAACAACAACAACAACTTAAACAACAACTTAAACAACAACAACAACACCCTCCTCCCCCCCCCCCAATGGGCTAGGTCGTTCCTCGGCAAGCTGCTGCAGCTGTTGAAGCAGCATGCCGATGCGCAGACGGGCGCCCTCGTCGTCTCCATGCTCCTCGACTTCTTTACATTCGCCATCGGCTCTCAGTACAGGTCTGCACACACACGCGCAGTGGATGTTGGAGAGTGACGTGGTTGTTGTGAGGGGGAGGGGGGTTGAGTGTGCATTGGTGAGAGAGAGAGAGTGAGTG
>NW_004754892.1:219136-221636 GCF_000188695.1 Salpingoeca rosetta | reverse complement strand
TCATCTCAACTCATCTGCTGTTTATTCTGTGTGTTGCGTGTTGGCACCAGGATCTGCGAGGCTCGTACACCATCGCCTGGAACCACACGGAATTTGAGGTGACGATAGCTGCAGGTGGTCGTCGTGGTCGTCGTGGTCGTGGCAACGGTGGTGGATGATGGCAGTTGAAGACACACACACACACACACACACACACACACACACACACACACACACACACACACACACACACACACACACACACACACGCACGCACGCACGCACGCACACACTCACACACGCCCCTCCCTCACACCTACCCATTGACCGCCCTGACCAGGTTCGGTACGAGACGTTGGCTGAGGAGGTGAAGATTGGCGACCACTACCTGCGGCTGCTGCTGGAGAACGATCCGAACAGCACAAAGATCCACAACGCACCGCAGTTCTTCAACGACCTCTACCACCGCTTCCTCCTGACCACGAAGCCAAGGTCTGGCGGGGGTGTGATGGACATGGGGTGGTGGTGCGTGAGAAATGTTGAGTGAGCGAGTGTGCGCGCGTGCGTGTGTGTGTTTGAAACAAAGTCTTTAGTGGACCTCTCTTCCCCTCCCCTGCCCTCACACACACACACCTTCACTCACTCACACTCACTCACTCACTCACTCACTCACTCACTCACTCACTCTCGCTCTCATTCACACACACACGCAGGATGAAGTCGATGTGCCTGCAGGCAATGGCTGTCGTGTACAAGCAGTGCAGCGAGGAGATTGGTCACTTCAACGACACGGAGTTTATCGTGCACATGCTCAACAACTGCGAAGACAACTTGGAGCGCGACCGACTCCTGCAGTTCCTGAGCACCCTCCTCCTCAACCGAACCAACGTGAAGCTGTTCATTGACGCCGGCGGTATGCGTTGCCTTGTGGACCTCGTCACGCTGGCACACCTGCACACCAACAGGGCAACCACACCCATGCAGACGCTCATGCTTGAGGCAAGCCAGACGCAGCTCACCAGCGACGAGCCAGAGTGGTTCTACACAAAGGTGCGGGCCCTTATGGGGCGTGATATAGGCCTTGGGCGGGGAGGGAAGGTTGGTGATGGTGGTGGTGTGTGTTTGTGCTGTGTCGTGTCGTTTGTGCGTGCGTGTTTGTGCTGTGTGTCTTGTTGTGTGTGGTGTTGTGTTGCGTGATATGTTGTTTTGTTCTTCACTGCGGGCTGACCTGTGCGCATGATGCCCTTCACCTTCTCAGTCGGACGTCAAATCCAAGACTGGCCCCATTGGCTTCTCAGAGGTGAGCAGTGCACATGAGCGGGCACTCGTGTTGAGCTGGTGGTCTGGTTGACACGTGATCGTGTATGCCGTGTGCTTGGGGTTGCGTGCTTGGAAGGACTACAGCTGTGGCTGTAACACCCCTCTCTTCCAGCATGCACACATGTGCTTGTTCGCATGCGCCAATCCTCACACTTATGCACGCACACACGCACACACACACGCACGCACACACACATCCCATCCCTGCAACCATTTACACCAAACAACCCACGATCAGCTGAAGGAGCTGTATGAGAGCGGGGAGGTGAACAAGGAGACGAAGGTGTGGGCGCAGGGACTTGAGGGCTGGAAACCAATGCGCGCCATTCCACAGCTCAAATGGTGCGTGCCTTGAGACACGTCGTAGTCTGATCGGTGTCACCGTGCACATGTGTGCGTGTGTGTGTGTGTGTCTGTGTGTGTGTGTCTGTGTGTGTGTGTCTGTGTGTGTGTGTCTGTGTGTGTGTCTGTCCGTCCGTCCGCCTTTCTGTCTGTCGCAGTGCTTTGACGCCTTTCAAGCTCATACCCTCACGTTTTTACCCATGACACATCATCATCCTTCACCAACCCGTCACGCCATACCACATCAACCCTCCCACACCCGTCCTCTTCCCCTTTGCAATCAAACCAGGGCGCTTGTTGCCGGTGGCACACCGGTGATGGACTACACGCAGCTGTCGATCCTCTGCCTCGACATGCTCACCGCCATCTGCCAATACTACCCAAGCAGGTGGGCAGCGAGGGAGTGTGTGTGTATGTGTGTGTGTGTGTGTGTGCGTGCGGTTGTGTGTATGTGTGTGTGCGTGCGGTTGTGTGTATGTGTGTGTGCGTGCGGTTGTATGTGTGTGTGTGTGTATGCGAGAGAGTGTGTGTTTGCGAGAGAGTGTGTGTGTGTGTGCGAGAGAGAGAGAGTGTGTGTGTGTGTGTGTGTGTGTGTGTGGTTGTGTGATTTTGTGTAAATGCATCAACCCCGCATGGAACCACACTCTCGCCCTCGCCTACGACCACACAAACCGCCGACGACCACACACCCATTGACCAAACAACCCCTTTGGCGTTACCAGGGATGCTGACGGTGCTGTGATTCGTCCACTGCCCCGCTGCAAGCGCATGCTCTCCGACACCATGTGCCTTCCACACATTGTGCAGGTGCGGCCACTTGAGGAACAACGCACACACACACACTCGCAAACACACACAG
>NW_004754892.1:198526-209036 GCF_000188695.1 Salpingoeca rosetta | reverse complement strand
GTGTGTGTGTGTGTGTGTGTGTGTGTGTGTGTGTGTGTGTGTGTGTGTGTGTGTGTGTGTGTGTGACATGGTGCATGCGCCTTTCTGTCTGTCCTCGTGTCATCCTGCATCTTTCAACTGCCATGATCGTGTTTAATGTGTCAACTGCTCCACAGCGCTCAACCCGTCATCCACATTCTCTTCTGCATCCACCTCCACCTCCCACCGCCTCCACGTTGCAATGTTTGCACTGCGCAGAACAACGGCACGACCTGTTTATCACCAGCACCCCAACAGCCGGCTATCTCACGGGGCCAACAGCTTCCGTTGCAGGTTACCTCACGGTGAGCGCACGCATGATTATGTCGATTGGTTTTGCTCATCCTCAAGCAGGATACACACACGCACACACACACACACACTGACACACACACACTCACTCACACTCACACTCAATCGATCAATCAATCAAACTCAATCAATCACTCATTCACTCACTCACACTTACACACGCGCACATTCACTCACGCACTCACTCACTCACGCACTCTTTCACACAACACTCGCACAACGCGCACATACTTCCACTCACTCACTCACTCGTTCACACCACTCACGCAGGCTGGACCCCAGACATCTGTTGCGATGGACACGGCGCCGCCAGAGGTGATGGAGGAAGAGGACAGGAGCCACCGCGCGGCACCAGGCAACCCAGACGCCTAGCACACACACACACACACACACACACACACACACACACACACCTCTGCACACTTACAGCAAACAACATGCCAGCTTGCCAGCTTGCCACTGTCTTCCCAAAGCTTCATTTTGTTCAATCTTTGCCGTTGTGTTTCCACTCCGTCACTTTCTGTCCTTGTTTCGTTCGTTCGTTTCTTTTTCAGTAGACTGCTCACCGTGGTGATTGGCCGTTCCCGTGTACTGCTTGCTCTGTCCGCACCACAATCACCATACCGTCATCGACGTGGGGGTGAAGGGGCCAAGGAACACAACAGCGCCGCATTGAGTACAAACAACAAACACATGCACCAGGCCTCACAACACAAATCGACATGCGTTGAGTGTACAAGTTTCAAGTGTTGAAGGGATGGCCGAGGGCGAGCCAAGGGCAGAGGTGGAAGAGAGGAGGAGATGGAAAGAGAAAGCAATAGTGGCAACCACGAGAGGGGGGCGAGCAACAAGGAGACTTGTGCGTCAGTTCGGTCGTGGTTGTCCATGGTGTGTGCACATGTGCATTTCCAGTGGCGCTGCTTAGGCCAGGATGGCGGCAACAGCAGCGGCGGCGACCGCAGCGACGACACCAGACACGGTGGTGGCTGCAGTGTTTGGGCAAGGAGACAATTGGGGAGGATGACGTTGTGAGGGGAATGTTGCGCCGGCAAGCACCAGTACACGCACGCAAGACAAGACACAGTCGTTCATGCACGCAATTGCACACGCCATCACATTCAACGACGACGACAAATACAAACAACAACAACAACAACATGCAAAATAAGATGAGCACACAGTCACACCATACCGGAGCTGGAGGCGAGGGAGGACGGGGCCTCGGTGCCAGCAGCGGCCTCCGTGATGCCAGTGACACCAGCGGCAGTGCAGACGCTCTCCAGGGCGGAGAGAACCATGTCGGGGTCAATGGGCTCATCATCATCGCTCAGGCCCGTGGGATCAGCCTGGTTATTCATGCGCACGCGCCAAACAAGGGTAGGGTGTGATGAGCGGTGGCGGTTGAGTTCAACAATGTCGAATGCGTGCGGGTGCAAGTGTCAGTTCGCACAAGCATGATGTCTGCAAATTGAAACAACAAATTGAAACGCTCGTGAAGAGATCGACAATTGTCCCATTACACAAACCACTGCGCCACAAGCACACACGCACCTCGAGGAAGGCGCGGTAGCTGCCGAGGCACTTGCCGGCGCCAACAATCGTCTGGCACTGTGCTGCACCAAAGTTGGTAGGGTCGGTCATGAGCAAGTCAAACACGGGCATGAGGCTGCCGCAGAACACGCCGTTGCCCTGGGTGCAGGCGAGGCCAACAGCGCCCATGTAGTCCTTCAGCATCATGATTCCAAAGAAGCCTTCGATGATGCCGGTGGGGTCGTTGGCGATGGCACTCTCCGGGACGGTGCCGCAACCGGTGGAGTTGAGGATGTCGACGGCCCTGAACATCTCGCCAATGCACTTGTTGCTGCAGATGTTACTGAGCTTGGTGGGGTTCATGATCGCGTCCTCGTCGTTCTCGAGCGCATCAAGGGCCGCGTTGTCCTCCACCACGCACTTGACGAAGCTGCTCGTCAGGGCCCTATCGAGGGGCGCGGCGCACTCCTGGCCAAGCACAGCCGTGAGCGTGCTCTTAATGAGGCTTGTGGGTGGGACGGCAGAGTCATCATTATCACCGCCAACGGAAGTGGAGCTGCAAGTGTACGAGAAGCCATCAGCGGCTCCGCAGGAGCAGCCCTGCACGCCCAGGACTTCGGTAAATGAGCAGAAGCAGTTGCTATGGCTACCGCACTGGGCGTCGCAGGATGCCTCGTCGGTCACACCATCGTCGCCGCAGTTGGCAAAGTCGGAGCCGCCGAAGTCGTCATCGCCACCAAAGAAGTCGTCGTTGCCGCCGCTCAAGTCTGTGCAGCTGAAGGAGAAGCCGTCTGCCGCGGCGCAGCCGCAGGAGCTCAGGAGGTACGAGCATGCACAGTTGGTGCGGCCGCCGCACTTGGCGTCGCAAGAGGACTGGTCCGTGACGCCTTGGGATGAGCAGGTCTGAGCTGATGCCACAGCCCTGCGCGCGCGCGTGTGTGTGCGTGTGTGTGTGTGCGTGTGTGTGTGTGTGTGAGGCGGAAGGGGAGGAGGAGTTAAAAGTCAATAGGCGTGAGTTCATGGGAGGGGAAAGGGGCGTGGCGTGTGTGAGCCAAGCGAGTGTTGGGAGGGAGCAATTAGAAAATCCAACCCCTTCTTCGCAGGCACACACAGACACTCAGACAGACACACACACACATACAATTGCATTCACACACACACACACACACTCATGCACAGAACCACCTCCTACCCATCTTGCTTCTCAACTCACACGCAGGCCAGGAGGGCGAGGGCGATTGCGAGCTTCATCGTCGTGTTGCGTGAGGTTGATCAAGTCGTGTGAGGTGAAAGTAATAAATGGAATTCTGGCGTGTACACTGTGTGTGGCAACCCCGGCTGTCACAGGCAGAGCGGAGTCTTGTTTTCCTCTGATTGTCGGAATGACATCACCGCCTCTGCTATGTGGCTGTTGTGCCTTTCCAGAAGAGGAAGTGGGCGGCGCCATCCTTGCCGTTCATCGCGACGTTGCGCAACCAACATGATGTCATCCGCACAACACTACGCTTTGTGGTGTTTGCAGACACCAAGCATTAATTCAGCCTCAACGGAACGACAGTGCGACAGGCAAAGATGATGTGTGGCAGTGGTGGTGGTGTTTGTGTTTCGACGGCAGCGACACTGGTGCTGCTTGTTGTTGGCGCCTTGATCGCCGTCAACACACTAGCGGCGGTATCTGCCGCTGCTGGCGGTGTTCCGCTCAAAAGGCCTCCCTCCTCCTCCTCCTCCTCCATCATCATTGTGGGGGATGTGCGCGTGCAGGCGCTCGCAGAGAACCTGGTGCGTGTGGAGCCGAGGGGTCCGCAAGGGTTCGAAGACCGCACCACATTCGCCGTGGTTGACAGAACGGCGTTTGACCCAGGCGTCCCCATCCACAAGGTCAACGCGTCCGGCAATGTCACCTTCCTTGCCACGTCCGCGTATCTGTTGCGGCTGGAGCAGCACCCTGTGCCGCCGCCCAGCCCGCCGCCGCCCATGTGCGAGAACCCGCGCCAAGGTTACGACATCACAAACGGCGCTCGCGTGCCCGAGTACCCCGGTGGCATCGACAACACCACCATGACCCAGTGCTGCAGCAAGTGCCAGGCACTCAAGGACTGCACCGCCTGGATCTGGGACACCGCAGATACGCACACGTGCTGGCTCATGGCCACCATCTCCGGGCCCATCCACCCGGCGCAGAACCGCATCTTTGGCGGGTACATACCACCACCACCGCAGGCCGGCGTCGCCGTCACCGTGTACACCGCAGACGGCGCGTCCGTGCTGTGGAGCAGCGCAGATGTTGGCAACGTGAGTGCCAACCTCGCCTGGCCCTCACCCATGAGCGCAGATGCCTTTGCTTTCCAAGACCGGCCGCGCTTCTACGTGCCACCATGGGGCCCCACGCCCCACAGCGGCAGCAACTTTGGTGTTGGCGGTCATCGACCTGATGGCCATGGACAAAGCCTGTCCAAGAACGACACCAACGGCTATGATTTCCGCAACAACGTTGTTGGAGATACATACATCTTCCTGATGCCTCGGCAGCAAGCACACAGCAGCACCAGCAGCACCAGCAGCAACACGCTACCAGCAGGTATGGATGCATGGCATGCCGGGCGCCGCACACTGCTGGCGCTGACGGGCCCAACGCCGCTGCTGCCAGACTTTGCGTTTGGCACGTGGTTCACGTACTGGCACGCGTACACGCAGTCGGAGGCGGAAGGGGAGGTGGCGCGCTGGATCGAAGACAAGCTGCCATTGGACGTGTGGGGCTTGGACATGAACTGGCGAAACACAACCGACAACCAGGACCACTACTACAACCACCCCAACACCACGCTCTTCCCAAACTTCACGGCGTGGTTCGACTTCCTGCACGCCCGCAACGTGCGCACCTATTTCAACGACCACCCTTACCCGCAGGGCCCGCAGACCAGCGCCAAGGAGGTGGCGTTCAGGTGGCACGGGCTTACAGAGTGGATGGCACGCGGCCTCACGTATTGGTGGTTTGACTCCAACTGGGGGTTCTCCATCCCGCCGCCACACGTCAACGCCACCACCACGGGCGCAGAGTGGCAGGGCTTGGACAACCGTGCGTGGGGTGCGCACGTGTACTACTCCATAGTCAAGACGTACAACGCCAAGCACAGGCCGGCGTCGTTCCCGCGGCCCATCACGCTCAACAAGTTTGCAGGCGGCGACCAGCGGCCAGGCATGACGCAACACGAGCACGTGGCGCACCACCGCTACCCCGTGTGGTGGACGGGCGACGGCGTTTGCCTGCAGGCAAGCATCGAGAGCATGGTGGACACGGGCGTGTATGATCTCAAGCCGTACGTGCACTCGGACTGCGGCGGCGACTACAGGGGGTCAGCAGGTGACCTCATGCGCTGGATTGCACACTGCTCGCTCGGCACCGTGCTGCGGTTGCACGGGGCAGAGCACCAGCCGTGGTCGTACGACAACCACACCGAAGACACCATCCGCAACTACCTCGACCTGCGCTACCGGCTCATCCCCACGTTCATCTCCGCGGGCGTGACGGCGACGGCCACAGGGTTCCCGCTGGTGGTGCGCGGCGATGTCTTCTGGCCCGAGCACGCACCGGACGCGGCGTCCAACCACCAGTACATCCATCTCAACGAAACGCTCGTTGCGCCCATCTTCGACACGTCAGCTAACATGACGCAACGCGCGGTGTGGGTGCCGCCGGGGGCGTGGCAGGATGCGTGGACGGGCAAGGTGGTGACTGGCCCAGCGTGGATGAACGTCACCATGCCATATGAGCAGCTGCCAATGTGGCACCGCAAAGGCGGCATGTTGGTGACGGCCACCCACCCGGGCACACGCGCAGCGCTGCAGGATTGGTCATCGCTCACACTCGAGGCATTCCCAATGTTTGGCGATGGTGGTGTTGATTGTGGTGGCAATGGTGTTGAGAAGGTGGTGTATGCGCAAGAGAGGTACAGCAGCAACCGTGATGATGGTGGTGGTGGTGGTGGTGGTGGTGGTGGCGATGCCTGCGTGCGTGTGCGCATGACAACGAGTGCAATGAACGCAACACATCGCGATGACGGTGACAACTCGTGGCGCGTGCGTGTGTTCATTGCACCCGACCACAGATGCGGTGGTGCTGTCACGAGCGAGTGGGTGGTTCGTCTGCATCTTGATGCTGGTATGACGGCGACAAGTGCTGTCATCAGCCGTAATGGGGGTGATGTAGGTGACGATGGTGATGATGTCAACGGTGCAACCCTGCCAATCTCTCTTCTCTTGCCAGGTGAGATGTGTGTGTGCGTCCTTCTCTGGTAGCTGTTGTTTTCGCTTTTTTCGTGTGAGAGATGTGTGTGTGTGTGTGTGCGTCCTTCTCTGGTAGCTGTTGTTTTCGCTTGTTTTCGTGTGAGAGATGTGTGTGTGTGTGTGTGTGTGCGTCCTTCTCTGGTAGCTGTTGTTTTCGCTTGTTGTTGTCGTTCTTCTCTGCCACTCTTCATCGCACTGCACCTCCCATCACATCACACCACCTCACCTCGTCCCTCCAACCACGTACACACCATTACCCAAGGCAAACCAGGCGACGATGCTAGCCGTCATCACTTTCCTCTGCGTGGCCGCGGCTCTGCGCCCGCACCACACGCCGGCCCCATTGCTGAAGTGGTGGTGGTGACCACCGCCACTGCCACCACGACTCTTGATGTAGTCGTCACACGCACGTGATGTGCTCGGGTGTGCCTTTCCCCTCCTGTGTGTTGGACTTTCTTCCTTTCGTCCTTTCTTCCTGCCTGCGTTACCCCACTCGCTGTGTTCGTGTGTGTGTGTGTGTGTGTGTGTGTGTGTGTGTGTGTGTGTGTGCGTGGCTGTGGCTGTGTGTGTGTGCGTGTGTGTGTGAGCGTGTGTGTGTGTGTCCGGTTTTCTTGCTGCTTGCGAGTTTGATTGCGTCATGAAAAACCTTCGCCGTTGCCGCACACAACCAGTGAATGCATCGATTGCTTCTTCGTGGTGTGATGGTGATGGTGGTGATGGTGATGGTGGATGGGTAATGGGATGGTGTGAGGACCAGCTGCGGTCGTGTGGTGGGCTTGGGCTGCTGCCGGTGCTGCTTGCTTCGTATCTGTTCAAGGCACGTGTGCCTGTGAGCTTGCTCGCCCGCCCATACGCAGGCAGGCGTCTTTGGTTTGCTTCTTTGCCCATTCATCCACAACCCACGTGCTGTTCAGGTGCATCAAGTGAAGCCACAAGGAACGAATTCACAACACCAACTATGGACAGCGTGTTCACCAACGTGGGGCTCGAAGGCCACCACACAGCTCTTGGTCAGTCATGCAAGTTCATGCTGGGCACATTGTGTGTGTGTGTGTGTGTGTGTGTGTGTGTGTGTGTGTGCGTGTGTGTGCTCGCAGATCTAGATGTGTGTTTGCGTGTTCATATGAAGGCAAGACTGATCCCCTCCTAGTTGGCCACTTCGACACATGTACTCTCACGCCTTGGCTTTGTGCTTCTGTTATGATTGCGCCAGAGGGCCGCCGGCACAAGGTGACCATCGTCGGCGTTGGCGGCGTCGGCATGGCCTGCGCATACTCCCTCCTCAACAAAGTAAGCAAAGATGCGTGATGTTCTTTGTGCGTGCGTGCGTGTGTGTGTGTATGTGTGTGTGTATGTGTGTGCGTGCGTGTGCGTGTGCGTGCCTGTCTCTCTGTCTTTCTAGCTCTCTATCCCTCTGCTCGCCCCTATGTCTCTCTGTTCGTCCCAATGCCTCTCTGTTTGTCTCTCTGTCTCTCTATTTGCCTCTCGGTCTCTCTGCTCGTCTCTCTGTCGATGTGTCAACCCTCGTGCGACATTCGCTTGAACAGCGTCACCCCGCCTTCACCTCACTCCAACCCACCGCGTCACCCGTGCGTATCCGAAGGGCATCGTGGGAGAGCTCGTCCTGGCTGATGTGCAACAGGAGCGCCTTCAAGGCGAGGTAACCCGTGCATGACATCAACACAAGATGCACTGCCATCAACCAAAGCTTTGCGCCGTGTGTGTGTGTGTGTGCGTGTGTGCTTGCGTGCATGTGTGTGTGTGTGTGTGCGTGCATGTGTGTGTGTGTGCTTGCGTGCGTGTGTGTGCTTGCGTGCATGTGTGTGTGTGTGTGTGTGTGTGTAGTTGCGGATGCCTCTGTGGTCCATGGTGGCTACTGTAGTACGACACGACATCACTGCACGCAACCACGGACTCGACCCATCTCGTCACACTCCCTCAACTCCCTCTACCCCGTCTGCCTTGCCAAATGCACAACACACACACACACACACACACACACACACACACACACACACACACACACACACACACACACACACACACACACACACTCACTCACTCACGTGTTGACAGGTGCTTGATCTGCAACACGCGGGCCTGTTCCTTCCCTGTCGCGTGCGCGCGTCTGGTCTCGACTACGAGGAGACCAGAAACTCCGACATCTGCATCATCACTGCCGGCGCCCGCCAAAACGTGCGCATATGTGTGTGACTGTGTGTGTGTGTGTGTGTGTGTGTGTGTGTGTGACTGTGTGTGTGTGTGTGCGTGTGACTGGACCTGACAATCTAAGATGCTTTGGCCACATCCACGGATTGATGCTGAGTGCCCCTTGTTGCACGTGTGCGATGTAGTATGTTGTTTGTGGTGATGTTGTTTGAGCCATGTGCCCACCACCCTCACGTGCAAAACACACAAACACACACACACACATGCAACGCGTTGTAACTCCCCTCCTACCCCACCTCAGCGCACTTTGTTTGGGTGCGTGCCTTCTAAAAGTGGCATGTTTTGCTGCGGCTGTTGCTGCTTGCTTGCGTTGTAACCTTCACGTTGCGTTGCATATTGTCTCGTCTGCACGCAGACACACACGTTCACGCACCCGCGTTCGCTCGTGCGACCCGTTCCCAAATACAACGACAAATGTTTACACGAGATGCGTGCAGGCACATGATGATGAAGATGATGATGCAAGTGTGTGTTGTTTATTCAGTGAGGGAAGCAAGAGATCCATAACGCACGCAATGTCACGACATCATGCAACAAACGCGTCTGTTCAGAGTGTTACATTCAATCACCAAGCCAAGGAAACACATACGCATACAAGTTGCACGAAGGCAGTGTACGCATAAATGAAATGTGCACGCGCGCACAACCAAAGAGGATTAAGGAAGCCAGCCACACAAAGCGTGCACACAGCTGCGTTGGGTGTGAGTTCGATTAAAAAGAAGCAACAATAGATGGTCATTGTTCCATGACCCGAAAGGGCCAAACCACAAGAGACAGACAACACACACACACACACACACAACACGAGACAACATCTACCCCACCACCAGCACCAACGCATGCCTGCATGTTGCCACTGGCCGGTTCAAGTGTTGAGAAATAACACGAAACGAAGTCAAACATGGCTGGATATGAACAGAAATGCTTGTTGCAGGGCTTGCAATGCAGTCTTTGTACATCACTCAAGCACGGCCGCACGCACGCACAACAACGTGGTGGTGCTAACCACTACACACCACTGCCGAGAGTGCGCTGGGCCTGCACACCGAATTGGTTCAGGTTTGATGCGATAAATAGTAACGGCAAGCGCGTGCCACTGCACTCAATCTCTTTTCTCGTGAGCGCGATCAGTCATTGTGGCGTTGCCTGCCGACATCAATGCCGTACTCATCATGGTCGTGGTCGTGGTTATGGTCGCTATCATCATCGCGGTGGTAGCTGGCATGCCTGAAACTTGAATTCTCAAGTTCACCAGATCCTGAGCCAGAGGTTGTTGTTGTTGTCTCAGTTGTTGTTGTTGTCTCAGTTGTTGTTGTTGTCTCAGTTGTTGTTGTTGTCTCAGTTGTTGTTGTTGTTGTTGTCTCAGTTGTTGTTGTTGTTGTTGTTGTTGTTGTTGTCTCAGTTGTTGTTGTTGTTGTTGTTGTCTCAGTTGTTGTTGTTGTTGTTGTTGTTGTTGTTGTTGTTGTTGTTGTTGTTGTTGTTGTTGTTGTTGTTGTTGTTGTTGTTGTTGTTGTTGTTGTGCTGCTAATCGTACTAGACATGGCACTGGCCATGGTGGTGGTGCTGGTTGAGCTCGTGGTGCTCGTGGTTGAAGTAGTGGTTGTGGTTGTAGTTGTTGTCTCAGTTGTTGTTGTTGCTGATGGTGTTGCTGTTGTTGCTGATGGTGTTGCTGTTGTTGTGGCGGCGGTGGTGGTGGTGGTGGTGGACAGTCGGGCTGTGGACAAAGATGTGAATGTAGATGCCGCCTGAGTGTCAAGTGTCACCTCAACACCACCACTGCCGGACCAAATGGTAGCAACGGTGGTCATCGTGGTTGTCGTTGTGGTGGTGGCCGCTGTGGTCGCCGTGGCCGTTGTAGTGCTGCCTTCTGTCGTCGACGCCGTCGATGCAAGCAGCGTCGGAGAGAAGGTAGAGGTGGAAGGAGAGCCCGTGCTCGTCGTGACTGAAGTTGGCATGGGAATCGTACCAGTCCCGGACCCAGTGGAGGGGGGCGCACTTGTTGTCTCAGTTGTTGTTGTCTCAGTTGTTGTTCTCGCAGTTGTATCAGTTGTTGTTGTCTCAGTTGTCTCAGTTGTCGTTGTTGTTGTCTCTGTTGTTGTTGTTGTAGTTGATGTCTCCATTGTTGTTGTTGTTGATG
>NW_004754892.1:196545-198426 GCF_000188695.1 Salpingoeca rosetta | reverse complement strand
AGAAGACCTGACAATCTTAAGATGCTTTGGCCACATCACGGATTGATGCTGAGTGCCCCTTGTTGCACGTGTGCGATGTAGTATGTTGTTTGTGGTGATGTTGTTTGAGCCATGTGCCCACCACCCTCACGTGCAAAACACACAAACACACACACACACATGCAACGCGTTGTAACTCCCCTCCTACCCCACCTCAGCGCACTTTGTTTGGGTGCGTGCCTTCTAAAAGTGGCATGTTTTGCTGCGGCTGTTGCTGCTTGCTTGCGTTGTAACCTTCACGTTGCGTTGCATATTGTCTCGTCTGCACGCAGACACACACGTTCACGCACCCGCGTTCGCTCGTGCGACCCGTTCCCAAATACAACGACAAATGTTTACACGAGATGCGTGCAGGCACATGATGATGAAGATGATGATGCAAGTGTGTGTTGTTTATTCAGTGAGGGAAGCAAGAGATCCATAACGCACGCAATGTCACGACATCATGCAACAAACGCGTCTGTTCAGAGTGTTACATTCAATCACCAAGCCAAGGAAACACATACGCATACAAGTTGCACGAAGGCAGTGTACGCATAAATGAAATGTGCACGCGCGCACAACCAAAGAGGATTAAGGAAGCCAGCCACACAAAGCGTGCACACAGCTGCGTTGGGTGTGAGTTCGATTAAAAAGAAGCAACAATAGATGGTCATTGTTCCATGACCCGAAAGGGCCAAACCACAAGAGACAGACAACACACACACACACACACACAACACGAGACAACATCTACCCCACCACCAGCACCAACGCATGCCTGCATGTTGCCACTGGCCGGTTCAAGTGTTGAGAAATAACACGAAACGAAGTCAAACATGGCTGGATATGAACAGAAATGCTTGTTGCAGGGCTTGCAATGCAGTCTTTGTACATCACTCAAGCACGGCCGCACGCACGCACAACAACGTGGTGGTGCTAACCACTACACACCACTGCCGAGAGTGCGCTGGGCCTGCACACCGAATTGGTTCAGGTTTGATGCGATAAATAGTAACGGCAAGCGCGTGCCACTGCACTCAATCTCTTTTCTCGTGAGCGCGATCAGTCATTGTGGCGTTGCCTGCCGACATCAATGCCGTACTCATCATGGTCGTGGTCGTGGTTATGGTCGCTATCATCATCGCGGTGGTAGCTGGCATGCCTGAAACTTGAATTCTCAAGTTCACCAGATCCTGAGCCAGAGGTTGTTGTTGTTGTCTCAGTTGTTGTTGTTGTCTCAGTTGTTGTTGTTGTCTCAGTTGTTGTTGTTGTCTCAGTTGTTGTTGTTGTTGTTGTCTCAGTTGTTGTTGTTGTTGTTGTTGTTGTTGTTGTCTCAGTTGTTGTTGTTGTTGTTGTTGTCTCAGTTGTTGTTGTTGTTGTTGTTGTTGTTGTTGTTGTTGTTGTTGTTGTTGTTGTTGTTGTTGTTGTTGTTGTTGTTGTTGTTGTTGTTGTTGTGCTGCTAATCGTACTAGACATGGCACTGGCCATGGTGGTGGTGCTGGTTGAGCTCGTGGTGCTCGTGGTTGAAGTAGTGGTTGTGGTTGTAGTTGTTGTCTCAGTTGTTGTTGTTGCTGATGGTGTTGCTGTTGTTGCTGATGGTGTTGCTGTTGTTGTGGCGGCGGTGGTGGTGGTGGTGGTGGACAGTCGGGCTGTGGACAAAGATGTGAATGTAGATGCCGCCTGAGTGTCAAGTGTCACCTCAACACCACCACTGCCGGACCAAATGGTAGCAACGGTGGTCATCGTGGTTGTCGTTGTGGTGGTGGCCGCTGTGGTCGCCGTGGCCGTTGTAGTGCTGCCTTCTGTCGTCGACGCCGTCGATGCAAGCAGCGTCGGAGAGAAGGTAGAGGTGGAAGGAGA
>NW_004754892.1:173280-196327 GCF_000188695.1 Salpingoeca rosetta | reverse complement strand
CACTTACCCCATCTCGGGCAATCGTATTCCAGCAATTGACGGCCCGACGTACTTCTTCGGCTCCCGCACGTACGTGTGCCCTTCGTTTCATCCGTTCATGGCGCTGTCACGGCGTCCTCTGCATCTTCTTCGTCGCAGGGTATTAGTTGCAACCAATGAGCCCATGGTGCAGGCGCGCAGAATGCTGTGCTCCAGTACGCACATAGTTAGATATGTGAGAAACGGACGGTAGGGCATCAAGCTGAGTCTCAAGATAGTGAATCGCCCTGGCACTCGTAAACACGGTCAGGACAAATCGCTCAGTCAGATGATAGCGCCTACGCTTCATAAGCTCTATCAGTCGTCAATACCTTCCAGAAGAGGAAGCAATCTACTGGACAATGTGTGGGAAGGGAGTTTGTAAGGTTGTGTGAATCTCCAAGTTACGCGTGTGCATGTGTATGTGTGTGTGTGTGTGTGCGTGAGCATGTGAGCGTGAGCTATAGTCGGCTCGTAGAACGGTTGTACAGAGCAGACACGATGACACAAACGACAAAGATCTCAGCCCACATCACATTAAGGCAAGCTCAACTCACGTTTGGCTTGTAGACGCCGATGACAAAGGTGCTGTTGTCCAGAACCTCAATGTCCGTGTAGTCATCAGACTTGACATGGCATTGCTGTACACGCGTGCGTTGGGTGGTGGACGTAACAGGAAGCAAGGGAAAACAACGTCAGTTCAATGTAGCGAAAGCAACACCATGCACCAAGCAAGCCAGCACGCTCAGGCAAGCTAGGATCGGTGCCGCACAACAGCGCAAAAGTGCAACAATCACCATCATCACAATCACAAACGCACCAGAGGAAGGTCGCTGCAGTCCTCGATGAGCGATGCCTTGAGGTCGACAGCAAAGTCGTCCAGCATGGTGTTGTTGAAGGTCTCCAGCAGCTGGTTGTCGTTGCACGACACTGCCATGATGGCCTCAATGTGGAAGTCATCCTCCACGCACTCGTCAAAGGTGTAGCAGCTGTCGGCGCTGCCGCTCTTGGTCTCGCACTCGTACACCTCCATGCATGTCATGCCTGCATTGTGACACATCCGAAAAAGGATGTACATGGTAGATGCGAAAGCCATGTTTGTGAGTGATTGAGTGATCAGCAAAAACAACAGCAGCAACGCCAGCGGGCGAGTTCGTTTGCTTGCAAGCAGTTACTTGAACGCACATCACGTACGCAAGTACAGAAGAGTGTCAATCAGCACCATTTGCAGCAACAGCAAGGCGACTTGGCACTCACCCTCGGGGTCGTTGCATTCCTCAAAGTGGAAGCAGCTGCAGCCACCACCGCGTTCACACCCGGCTTGCTGCACGCCAGAAGCTGCGCCAGAGAGGAGGTAGTAGCCGTTGGTCGACAACACGGAACGTGTGCAGCCAGCGCGCGTCTAACCACGGACAAGGTGAGAATGAAGGGGAGTACATGACGGGTACGTGAGTATGTGATGGTGAGTAGTGAGTGGGGGACAACAGCGGGAATAAGCGTCATACACAACTGAGCACGAATGCACATCATGTACATCATGCACATCATGCACAGACATGCACATATACTGCAATGCACCGGATCACGTTTGCCCGAACGCAATCGCAGCGAGAGTGGCACACCTGGTTGGAGACGAATGTCGCGTAGTCGCTGACTTCATCCAGCAAGTCGTAGGGAAGGGTGGTTGTGGTCGTGGTGGTGGTCGACGTCAAAGGGACGGTGCTTGAACTGGAGGTGAATGTTGTCGAGGTTGAGGAAGTGGTGGCCCACTCTGTCGTGGACATGTACGTCGATGTTGATGGTGGCAGCGTCGGCAAGCGAGATGGAGGCGGTGCCTTTGTTGTTGTTGTTGTTGTCTCAGTTGTTGTTGTTGTTGTTGTTGTTGTTGTTGTTGTTGTTGTTGTTGTTGTGGTAGTTGTTGTTGTTGTTGTTGTTGTTGTTGTTGTTGTTGTTGTTGTTGTTGTGGTCATGGTCGTGGCCGTGGTGGTGGTGGTGGTGGTGGTGGTGGTGGTGGTGGTGGTGGTTGTGGTCGTGGTTGTGGTCGTGGTGCTTGTGGTTGTTGTTGTGATCGTGGTTGTTGTTGTGATCGTGGTTGTGCTCGTCGTGGTGGTGGTGTTGGTGGTAGTGGTAGTACTTGTAGTCGTCGTCGTCGTTGTCGTCGTCGTTGTCAATGTCGATGTTGACGTCGATGTGGATGTCGATGTGGAGGAAGACGGGGCCGTTGGAAGGTCCTGGAAGTTGGTGCGCGCACGCACACGCGTCTCCACCCGCAGACACTGGCGCACCTCGCGATTAGCTGCAAACGGCAACAGCGCAGCTCGAAACCTCTGCGCAATTGCATCGTCCAAGCGTGCAAGCGCAACCTCAACGTCATCGTGTGCGACGAAAACATCAATGTCAACAACACCACGCTCCTGTGTGTCGCACTGACGCGCGCCCACTCCTGGATACACCACCCGCTCGTCGGTGTACGTTTGCACGCTGTCAATCTGCGTGCGATGATCGGGCACGCTCAAGATGGCGTTAATTTCGTCTTCCAAAGCCGCAACTGTGCTGCCTCGCCCAGTCGTCAGGCGCACAAATGTGACGGTGGCGGTAACGGTGATCCTGGCGAACCGAAGCTCGCACAAGCCCGTGTCTTCGTTGAGCGTGTAGTCGTCCTTGCAAACGCACGAGAGGTGGCCCTGTACGGGCTTGCGCCGTGGCGACAGCCGTTCCACGCGCACCGCCCATCCTGTGTTGGTGCAGAAGGCCAGGGCGACGGCGGTGTGTCGGCGGTTGTCGTCCTGCGGCCGGGCGTTGGGATCAGAGCACCTGAGCTCACATGCGTCCAGCTGCACGTACTTGAACCCGCGGCGCCACTCAAAGCCTTCGTACTGCTTCTTGAACGTGCATTGTTCAACCCTCAGCTCCGGGTTGATGTTGCGGAGAAAGCCAGACAGCCGCTGGCGCCGTGGACGAACCGTTGACTTGCATCGCAGGTCGTAATCTGGACCAGAACAGCAGAAACAATGCGCATGGACACATGCAAGCAAGTGAGTGATTGGATAACGCGACCAGGATACTCAGATGTAGGCCGTCACCAAACCCTTCCTACAGCCGCCACAACACAACACGTCGCAACGCGACAGAAGGCGATGCGAAGCTTTGAATACCACCGACACACACTCACGCACACGCACGTCCGCACATACACGCACACACATGACGTGAAGCGCAGCAAGATGACACAATGAGCACGCACCAAAGTCATCTGTGAGTGGAGCGATCGCCTTGACATTTGTAAAGGGCGTGTAATCCGACGTGACAGCGCCTGTTGCACCGTCTACACATGTGTCAACCACAAGCACATGTGCGCGTATGCATCAGTCAGGTGAGTCGACGCGTTTGTTTGAGTGAGCATGAGTGAGAGCTCGCACTCGGGCTCACACACACACGCAGGCACGCACAAGTCCAAGCCCCCAAGAACAACAAAAATGGTGGTCATACAAGCACCCACACACCCACACACGTGTCTAACGTACATTGCGTGGATAGGGATGCTGCGCATAACATTAGTAGACAGAATGCCGTCGCGGCCACGGGCAATCGCCTCCTGTTGCTGGAGGTGGACTTGAGCATGGTGGCCGATCGATGGAAAACTGCGTGGCGTCGCTCAATGGTGAACAAAGCTTGAGCAGTCGACTCTGCCACGCCCGTCTAGATCGAGGAGCAGGGCTATGTGTCGAGTATGCAGGTTGGGAGGAAGGAGGAAGACCGAGAGCTCGAGAGAAGGAGCCGGCACGTGACGAGGGCGAGAGAAACGATGGGGAGGGGGAGAGGGAGAAGGAGAAAGTTATGTGGGCCGTGTCTGTGTGTGTGTGTGTGTGTGTGTGCGTGTGTGAGGAAAGGAAAAGAAGAAGAGAGCTAGCAAGTAGGAGAGCACTGGTGTCTCACTTTCAGTGAGAGGAGGAGAGGAGAAGAAAGGCACAGTGTCCGTTGAAACGGCTGGCGGGAACAACGGTCAAGCGAAATAAAGGAGGGGTTTGCTGCATTCGCGTATCACATCAAAATGGACACATTTTCGCATTTCACAACAGCTGCAACTGAATTCAGTCCTGTTTGTGTTGGTCAAGCAAAAGGGAGAAGATGACTCTGACTGAGGCCTCCTTGTGCGCTCTGGTGCGTGTGTTGGTGGTGTGTGTTGTTGGGGTGGTGGTGGTGGACGGCGCTGAGCTTCAATCCTACGATGGCAACGTGTTCATCGAAGTCTCGGTATGTGATGTCGTGCGATTGTGTATTTTTTGTGTTGTGTGCGCTTTGCGTGTGTGATTGTGTGTAGTATGTGTGGTTTTCTGTGCGGGACAGGCGAGCTTTGGAGCTGTGCGTTGAGTGGTGAAGCTTCGCGTTGCCGCAAAGCTGTTCGTACAAGTCATTGTGTCTTTGTGTGTGGCTCAACAGAGCGGGGCCGACGCGTTTGTGGTTCGCTCGGGAGAGGAGCCAACATCCCTCTTTGGTCTCAAGGACAACATTACGCGGACAAACGAGAGGTATTTGTGTGTGCGTGTGTCGTGTGTCGTTGTGTGTGTGTCGTTTGTGTGTGTGTGTGCGTGTGTGTGTGCGTGTGTTGTGTTTGTGTGCGCGCATGTACTAGGCGTGGTGGTGGTGCGGTGGGTTCCAGAGAAAACGAGCGAGCGGGAACAAAAATGTTGGCTTTGTGCTTGTTGCTACACGTTGTGGTAAACACTTCGGTTGACTAGTGCATCGCCTGTTCGTTCTGTCACACGTCATCACACATGCCGCCTCTCCCTCGTGCTTCTTGTTTTGTTTGCTGCACATATCAGGCTGGATGCGCTTCGTAGTGAAGTTGAAGACACGGCCAACAGCGTTGCCGCCATCAGCACAGCCCAAGTATGGAATCGTAAATATATGTGATGTGTTGTTTGGTGATTGTGTGTTGTGTTTGTGTCGTGTGTGTGTTGTGATTGTGTGTGTGCGTGTATTGTGTTTGTGTCGTGTGTGTGTGTGTGTGTTGTGTATGCGTGTATTGTTTTGTTGTGTTGTGTTTCTCTCTGTGCGTGCGTGTGAGAGAGCGAGCCATTGCGCGAGCGCATATTTGTGTTTGCGCCTCGCCTGCAACTGTGGCGTACATGCATTTGCGAGCACCAGTTTCTGTTCATCACACGGACACCCTCGTGGTCGTTCCCCCGCGACGTCGCCTTGCGCAGGAGCGCGTGCTTGCAAACGTGACGGAGCACGTGTCGTCCCTGCGTACGGCCATTGCAGATGTGGAGGTCAAAGTTTCCACCATGTCTAGCGAGACGAGTGGTGCTACCGCCTCCCTCGCCACCGCCCTGCAGGCTGCAGAAGGGAACCTCGATCGCCTTGCGCGGCAACGTACGTGCTAGATCGTGTGTGTGTGTGTGTGTGTAAGTTTGTGTGTGTGTGTGTTTGTGCATGTGTGTGCATGTGTGTGCGTGCGTGTTTTGTGTGCTCATCCTCCTCCTACTTGTCCTCCTTGTCATCATACACCACCACCACCATCACCTCAGACTCAGCCGAGCTGTCGTTCTTGGCCGGAAACTTCAGTTCGGAACTCTCCCGCCAGCTCTCAGGTGCGTTTGTGTGTCTGTGTGTGTGTGTGTGTCTGTCTGTCTGTCTATCTTCGATGTGGTTTAGCCGTGGTGCTTCTCACCTTGGGTGAGTACGTGGCTTACACACATGTGTGTGTGTGCCACTCATTGCAACCACCGTCACACCTCTGTGTGTGCGTGTGTTGTGCCGCGTCTGCGCATGGCTGGCCCTCTTCTTACATTCTTCCCCATATGTATACGCCACCACAGAGCAAGAGGAGGCGTTTGGAAACGTGATTGCGTCATTGGTCAGCGACACTGCCAGCGCCCGTGAAAGTTTGCGAACCCAAGTCCTCCAGGAAACGGAACAAAACGCCGCCAGCCAAATTGCAGCAGCAACAGCAAACACTCTGGCACCTGGCGAGCTCCCGGTACGGCACGTGTTTTGACAGGATGTTGGCGTGTGTGTGTGTGTGTGTGTGTGTGTGTGTGTGTGTGTGTGTGCGTGTGTGTGTGCGTGTGTGTGTGTGCATGTGTCGCTGGCTTGTAGTGATTGCCAGCCATCAAGTTTCATCACCACCATCACCAACACCACTATCACCACCATCACTGCCACTCTTCAGACTGCGAGCACGCTGCCGGATTGCACTGCGCAGACCACCGGTCGCCTCCGCTTCAAGGACAACTCAGTGCAGGTGACGACGATGATGATGACGATGATGGGTGGTGGTGGTGGTGGTCGTGATAATGACGAGATGTGGCGAGTAGGTGAAGGAGGGTGGTGAAGCAAAGCTGTCACATGCCATTTTACCACGTTGCACTCACGAGCAATCACACACACACACACACACACACACACACACACACACACACCACACACACACACACACACACACACACACACACACACACACACACACACACACACACACACATCACCACCACCGCCCCCATGGCTGCAGCTGTGCATTGAGGTGACGAGCGAGCAGTACCAATGGCGTGGCGTTGATGTGCCCCGACCAACAGGCCTCTCAACATCAGAGGTGATGGTGCCACAGGGAAGCGGTGATGATGGCGTGAAGGAAGGGTGATGAAGGGGACTTCCATGCTGTTTGTCAGTTCACACACAGACAGACAGACAGACAGACAGACAGACACACACACACACACACACACACACACACACACACACACTCACACACATCACCACACACATCACCACACAAACCTTAACCCCCCCCCCCAACACACACACACACACACACACTACATTACCACCACACCGCCGCTGTAGGCCGCGGCGTCGTGCAAAGAAGCGCTGGCGTCGCAGAAGGCGCTTGGGCTCAACATCGGCGATGGTGTGCACTGGATCAAGAAGGGTGGTAGCGGCAGCCCAACACAAGTCTGGTGTGACATGACATGTGAGTTGGCCACAACGGCCGCTCTGTGCGTATGCGTATGTGTGTGTGTGTGCGTGCATGTGTGTGTGTGTGCGTGCGTGCTTGCGTGTGTGCGTGTGTGTGTATGTATGTGTACGTGCTTGCGTGTGTTGTGGTTGCTCTTGTCATCCTATGCCTCCCTTCACTTCAGCACCAACCATCTTCCCCCCTCATTCCAAATCGCCACCACCACCACCACCATTGTCAGCTGACGGCGGTGGCTGGACGCTCGTCGCATATGCAGGTGAGGCGCCCATATACACGTGTGTGTGTGTGTGTGTTCGTGCGTGTGTATGTGTGCGTGTATGTATGTGTGTGTATGTGTGTGTGTGTGCATGTGTGCGTGTATGTATGTGTGTGTATGTTTGTGTGTGTGCGTGCGCAAACCTCTCGCTCTGCTGCTTGCTGACGCAGTGGAAGTATCCAAGCAGCGTTCACCACCACCACCACCACCACCAACAGGGAGCATTAGCGGCAACAAGCAGAACACCGCGGGCACCAGCTTTTTCTTCCCGCTGTTCGGGTCAGTGAATTCCACACAAGCAGCAAACACACATGCGCACATGAATGCATGTCGGTGATCACACACACACACACATACACACACACACACACACACACACACACACACACACACACATACACACACATACACACACACACACACACACACACACACACACACACACACACGGGCACTCAAGGCTTGACTCACATTCCCCTCCCCCAATACTCATCTCCACCCCCACCTCACCCCCATCTCAACTCTCACACTCTCCCTTCCCCCAATTCTTCCCAACACCCCACCCTCCGTGTGGTCCACGTTCATTTATACTGCAGCCATTACGGCACGTACGACCCTGAAGCGCCGTCCACGCGTTCCACGTTTTCACTGCTGAAGGACGCCATGTTTTCGCACCTGTTTGTTGCGTCAAGTCAAATCCTGGCCAAGCGGACCACAGTGCCGCAACACCAGATGATCTTCCCTGTTGCCAACGTGGACGACTACAACCAGAACCAGCTGCCGCCTGTGCCATACCTGCGGGTGACGCGTGATGGCACCAACTACTACGACCGCACCAACATCAACATCTTCCCCAACTACGGCTGCAAGATGCCGTGCTACACGGGCTACGATGGTGGGTGCTGGTGGTTGTCTTGTGGTGGTGGTGGTGGTTGTCTTGTGGTGGTGGTGATAATATCATCTGCCTTTTCCTGCGTGACTGTGAGCTTCACACACACACTCACACAGGCACACACTCACACACTCACACATACACACTCACACATACACACTCACACTCACACACATACACACTCACACTCACACACTCACACACACACATACACACTCACACACATACACACTCACACACATACACACTCACACACACACACGCGATGTGCATCACGACGCGTGATCAGACAACTGGTGCACGACGCTCGATTGTGACTCTTCGAACCAGGACAATGCCGGTTCATTCAACAGCAAAGTCTCACACAGAGGTGCGGTAACGCTTGTGTGTGTGTGTGTGTGTGTGTGTGTGCGTGCACGTATGTGCATGTGTGTGTGTGTGCATGTGTGCATGTGCATGTGCGTGCGTGCATGTGTGTGCGTGTGTGTGTGTGTGTTTGGTAGCCTTTTCTGTCGTGTGCATGCCGTCACATCACCACCATCTCCCACCACACCACCATCATCGTCGTCATCACCACTCCGCAGCCATGCTCTACTGGGAAATTAACGAGGGCAGCTACAGTGCGAGCCAGGTGTGTGTGTGTGTGTGTGTGTGTGTGTGTGTGTGTGTGTGTGTGATTGCACGAGGATTTGTTTTTTCGTGCTGTCATTGCCTCAACTTGCTGATAACTCGCCTCAACGCCACCACCACCACCATCACCACGTCCATATCCTGTCCCCCTTTCCCTCTCCCATCCTCGCCCGTGACCGTGTGTGAACCACCAGTGGTTCCACGCCACGCCCCTCAACATGCACCGGTCGTCCAGTGCAGAGAACACCGTGCAGGACATTGAGTTCTATCTCAGAGAGGTGCGCACGTGGTTTGTGTGTGTGTGTGTGTGTTGCGTGTGTGTGTGCGTGCGTGTGTGTGTTTGCATGTGTGTATGTGTGTGTTATCTTTTGTGCCACGTGCCGCGTGCAATATGCTGGTCCGGTGTTATCTGTTTCATCGCCCCATGCACCCCCCCCCCTCTCTCTCTTTCTCATGTCACACCTGTCGTGCCACATTTGCAGAGCACCACGTATTGATGTCGCCCAGCGCTCCGGGCGCTGATTCTCATGCCGCCTTTGTTACTTGTGTGTGCGTGTGTGTGTGTGTGCATGTGTGGTGGCTGCTGACTGCCTTGTGCGGGCGTTTCCTTGCGTGCGTCTTTTTCTTGCGTCCACACGTGCTTGGAGTGTATGTGGGGCCATATGCACACTTAACGGTGCGAATGCTTGCTCCTCGTGGTGTTTAATGTTGGGTGCACACGTGTGTGATGTTCCATCATGTTCCGTTGTTCTCGACATGCTCTGGCATTGCTGGTCATGGTGGCGTTTGCATCTGTCAGTGTGATGAGTTGGCTCGGTGTATGTGTGTGTGTATGTGTGTGTTTGTGTGTGTGTGTGTGTGTGTGTGTGTGTGTGTCACTTCATACAGCAACGCTGACAGATGCTCACCTCAGGATGGCTAACAGGCAAAGGCAAACAGGCAAAGACACACAGTCAGAAACACACACACACATACACACACACACACGCACACACACACACACACACACACACACACACACACACACACACACACACACACACAACACACACACACACACACACAACACACACACACACACACAGCACGACGAAACAAATAATTGCACAAGATGGTGAATGGCAGTCAGGAAGGACTATGGAATATCATCATTTCACAACACAACACTGCGCACAGCTAACGTAAACACCCTCCCCCCCCCCCCACCGCCACCAACCAAAGCTGCAAAAGCCAAAGATGGAAGAGCCTGTGGAAGAGTTCTCGGTTGTCATCATCGGTGCTGGCTCTGGAGGCCTCACAGCCGCAGGTGCAGCCCCAACTGTTGCTGTTGGTGTCAGGCTGTCGTGTTGTCACGACATGTTGCGGTGGCATCATCTACCCACCGACGCTTGGTGTCATGCCACACGGCACGTCGTTGTGCTGACGCACCGTATCGTTCTTGCTGTTTGTTGCCTTTCACAATGGCAGACTTTGCTGCGCACCTTGGCGCTAAGACGGCCCTGGTGGAGGCAAACCGCCTTGGAGGCGATTGCACATGGACAGGTATCATCTGTTGCTCACAGCGCCCATGCAATCTTGCAGCAGTGCTTACTTGCATGGACCTAAACACACACACGCACACATACACACAGTCTCACGCACACACACACACACACACACACACACACTGTCTCTCACACACGCACACGCATATTTATACACACATATATTCATACACACGCGCGCACACACATATGCACACACACGCATATTCATACATGCACACGCATATTCACACACACGCACACACATGCAAAAAACGTTGTCCCGTCTTACTGACTTGCGTGTGGTGGTGGTGGTGGTGGTGGTGGTGATTGTTGTCAGGGTGCGTGCCCAGCAAGGCACTGATCAAGGTGGCGAAAGTGGCACACACGGTCCGCCACGCCGCAGACTATGGCATCGAGGGCGTGCCTGACCCTGCAAGCGTAAAGGCTGACATGAAGCAAGTGCACGACCGCGTGCACGCCATCATCAACAAAGTACGTACGTCTGTGTTGTTATGTTGCGTGCGTTGCGTATGTTGCATGTTCTCTGTGACGTGATTACGCCTTCAACGCATGTGTGTGACGCTTTTCTTTTGCAAGACACCCGACCCACATCACCAACGTTCACAACCACACACGCACGCATGCACATCCACACGTATCACCAGGTGTATGAGCAGGAGAGCCCAGAGGTGTGGGAGAAGCGTGGCGTGCGCGTGTTCATGGGCAAGGCCGAGTTTATTGATGACCACCAACTCCGCATTCACAGCAGTGGTATGCAAGTTGCGTGTGTGTGTGTGTGTCTGTGTGTATGTGTGTGCGTGAGTGTGCGTGTGCGTGCGTGCTTGTGTGTGTGTGTGTGTGTGTGTGTGTGTGTGTGTGTGTGTGTGTGTGTGTGTGTCTGCGTGCGCGCGTCTGTGATACTCCACATATGTGTGACTCTCAGCACATACTCCCGCCGTTTCCATGTGCTCACTGGACTGGCCTGTCAAGACTCACACACCTACACTCACTCTCTCTCCCCCCAATACACACATGCAAGACGGTGCTGGCGATGTTGTCATCCGTGGCGATCGGTTCGTCGTATGCACGGGTGCTCGGCCCTCTGTTCCCCCCGTCATTGCAGAGAGCGTACGTCGCAGGCGCGGGTCATGCGCACTTGTGTGTCATGTGCGTGTATGCGTGTGCGTGTATGTGTGTGCGTGTATGTGGTGTATATCACCGTTCCGCCCTCTCCTCATGTCCTCCCGTTTACGTGATCACACATGCGTCTGTATGTGTGCGTTTGTGTTTGCGCTTGCGTTTGCGTGTCGTTCTTTGTTCACCATCAGGGAGTGGACTTCCACACATATGAGACCATTTTCAACGTGACAGAGCTGCCACCATCCCTCCTCGTCATCGGTGCGCATGTGGGCGTGCATGTGTGTGTGTGTTGCGTGTACCCGTGTGCGTGTGTCTTGCAATGAACCTACAATTCTTAAAACCCCCTCCCCCTGCACCAACCACACCCACCCGCACACACACCCACACACACACGCGCGCGCCGCAGGTGGGGGCCCAATTGGGTGTGAGCTGGGACAGGCGTTTGCTCGCTTTGGGTCGCGTGTCACCATTCTGTCTCGTCGGATTCTGGCAAAAGAGGATGATGATGCACGCGCTGTCATGGCTCGGGTCCGTTGGTATGCGCTGGTAGTTGTTGGTTTCGTTGATGTGCTTGGCGTCGCAAAGTTGTGTGTGTGTATGTGTGTGTGCGTGTAAGTGTGCGTGTGTGTGCGTGTGTGCGTGTGTGCGTGTGTGTGTATGTGTGTGTTTTCTTGTGTTTTCCCTGGCGTGAGTTCTTGCATGCACGATGCAATTCTCCACTCGTTGATACGTTCACAAGCACGCGCGTGTGGGCGTATTTGTTTGTTTGTTTGTGCTTGCGTCCGTGTGTGCATATATTCATTCATTCCTGTGTTTGATTACATGCGTGTGTGTGCGTGCATCCGTTCGCCCCTTGTAGGTGTTTGCAGAGGAAGGCATCGAGCACATCTCCGCGCACGTGTCAAAGGTGGAGAACACCGAATCAGGGCAGATCAAAGTGTGTACATGTGGGCGTGCATGCATGCACGTGTGTGTTTTACATGTGAGAGCATGCGAGTACGTGGTGGTGATAGTGGTGATAGTACGTATGTGTGTGTTTGTATGCAGTTGTCACTGTGCGTGTACACACGCACATGCATTCCACACATCGCCTCACCACCCACCAAACATTGCGTCTCCAACTGTCTTCATTCCACCGCTTGCGCGCACTCGGTGATGACAGGTGACGGCCGATGATGGCAGTGAGATTGTTGTTGACTCGCTTCTCGTCGCCGCAGGAAGGCAAGTCTACAGTCTGCGGTCGTGTGTTTCATGTCACGGGGTGTATGGAACGTGGATTGTGTGCTGCTTATTTGCGCACTTTATGTGTTCGGCCATGAATGCCTGAAGTCACATCACCCTCCTCAGCAACAACTGTTGTGAGTTACACTCACTCAGTCACACACACACACACACACACACACACACACACACACACACACACAGTCACGCACCTATGTGCATACACCCATGCACACCCCCCCCCCATGCACACACACACCCATGCATACACACACTCTCACACACTCATTCACTCACACACACACACACATTCACTCACACGCACATATACACACACTCACGCACGCATGTGCGCACACATATATCATTCGCACGGCCTGCAGGGCGCCCGTTGTTGAGTCGCTCAATCTCCCTGCTGCGCGCGTGGAATTTAGTGCGGATGGAATTGACACCAATCAGTACCTGCAGACATCGCGCAAGCACATCTACGCAGCAGGTGTGTTTGTATGTGGGTCCGTCTCTCGTGGCCTGCAGTTGCATTTGTTTCTTCATCTGTATTTTCGTGCATGCACTGTCCGTGTCGTGTACCTCAACCGCCATCATCATCATCATCATCATCATCATCATCATCATCATCATCATCATCATTACGAAGGGGACTGTGCTGGTTCGGAGCAGTTCACGCACTACGCGGGCTGGCAGGCGTTTATGGCCGTGCGAAACTTCATCCTGCCATCCCACTCCCGGGGGAAGTCACACATCGTGCCACGGTACAGGCAGCAGTGGCGATGATGATGATGATGATGATGATGATGATGATGATGATGATGATGATGATGATGATGATGATGATGATGATGATGATGATGATGCTGGTGATGATGATGATGATGCTGGTGATGCTGGTGATGGTGGTGGTGATGGTGGTGGTGGTGGCGGTGGCGGTGGTGCACGCGAATAGCACTCCACTGTGCTTGTGAGTGTAAGTGTGTGTGTGTACGTTTACTCGTGCTATGTTTGCACATGCTCACGGGTCAAGCGCGCCTGCATCTAGAGAAACGAAGAATCGACCTGCAGTTGACACGCCGCCGCATGTGTTTCAATTCCATCTCACTGCCTCTGGTTTAGGTGCACCTTCACTGACCCCGAGGTTGCTTCCGTGGGGATGACGGAGAAGGAATTCACCGACACATACGGAGGTGGGCGGCGTGCGAATGGTGACTGTGGTGACCGCGGTGGTAGTGGGAGATGTGTTGGTGAGGAATCAGCACACACGTGCACACACACACGTACATACACGTGCACACACGTGCATACACGTACACACACGTACATACACGTGCACACACGTACATACACGTACACACACGTGCACACACGTACATACACGTGCACACACGTACATGCACGTACACACACGTACATACACGTGCACACACGTGCACACACGTACATACACGTACACACGTGCACACACGTACATACACGTACACTAACATGCATACGTATGAATACACATTTCTCACAAAGCATTGCATGTTCTCTTCCCCCAACTCCCCCCCCCATGCGTGCATGTGCGCTCATTCAGCCAAAGGGCGCGTGTTCAAATGGCCTCTCAGTAAGGTAACATACCAACAGCCAACGCGGACGTGTTGTTCATGCTTGCATGCAAGCAAACGTGCGCGGTTTGTCGTCATCAGCGCTCACACACACGCGCACACGCACACGCACAATGTCGCCACGATGACAGATTGACAGAGCTGTCACTGAAGGCGAGGAGACGGCTGGGTTTTACAAAATCATGTTCACGCCGGACAACAAGGTGTAACGTGCCAACGTGCAGTTGCGTGAGTGTTCATGCTTGTGTGTGTATATGTGTATGTATGTATATGTGTGTGTATGTGTGTAGGCTTTCGTGTGTAAGTGTGTGTTTGTGTGTTTGCGTGTGTGTATGTGTGTATGTGTGCAACTGTGATCTTGAGCTCAATGTCCCTCATCACCACGCGTTCCTCCACCACCGTGTCTCAACAGCTGCGCGGCGCGTGCTTCGTGTGCCAGCGCGCAGGAGAACTCGTGAACGAAATTGCACTCTGCATGGCCAACGACATCAAGGTTGTGCATGTGTGTTTGTGTGTGTGTGTGTGTGTGTGTGTGTGTGTGTGTGTGTGTGTGTGTGTGTGTATGTGTGTGTGTGTGTATGTGTGTGCGCGCGCGAGCGTCCATGCGTATGGTTGCAGCGTTTTGTGTGCTGATGTGTATGCGGTTTTGCTTATATCCCTCATCCCCCTCACGCCCCACTTTCTTTACTTACGACAACCCCGCCCCAATCCCTTCCTCACCCCTCCCTCTCCTTCAGGTTCCCGACCTTGGTAAAGCCATGCACAATTACCCGAGCTTCGGTGTTGGTCTCCAGCAGATGTGCGCAGACGTTGCTGTGGAGGGGCTGCTGACTGGCCTCACAGGTCGCATTGTCAACTGGCTCAAACGCACGTGACAAGTGTGTGTGTGTGTGCGTGCATGCGAGTGTGTGTGTGTGTGTGTGTGCGTGCATGCGAGTGTGCGTGCATGTGTGCATGTGTGTGCGCATGTGTCCATGTGTGTGTGTGTGTGTGTGCGTGCGTGTGTGTGACAGTTGCTTTGCCCGGTGCTTGTTGGACGTCACAACACAGTCACAAGTCACGACGTTCGTGTGCCCCTCCCCCTGTTTGCAGTATTACCGCCATTACCTGCGCTTTCTTTCACCTCTTCCTCGTCGTCACCCTGTTGCCTGTTACATGTGCATTCTGTTCACGGGGGCCCGAACGCAGTCATGCCTCGAGTAAACGAACGTTTCTCACCCTTACGCTCATGCGAACACACAGTCACGACCACGACCGCCTACCTCCTCGTCCCACCAAATGAATGGCTGTTGTGTTTGGTGTACTTGGACGACATGAGAGACCAGCGACGAGCAGCAGGGGAGGTACACGTGCCACACACACGCGTCAAAGGCACAGCCCCCAACACGTTTGTGCCTGCGCTGATGCCGGCTGACTCACATCAACTCATTGCATTGACACAACAGTGTCACGGGAATCAACAGTCACTGAGAACAACGCTTTAATCGGCCACCATGGAAACAGCGCAAAGGGGCGTGGTAACAGCAAGTGTTGGTGGAGAGCGGATGGCGGACACTTTCTCCTTTTGGAGCGTAGCGCAGTGCATGCAAGCACGAACAGAACAACAAAACCGTGCAAGTGCACAAGAGCATGTTGTGGGTGGCGGAGATGGTGGGTGGTTGGTTGGTTGGTTGATCGATTGAGTGGTCGCGGGTGTGGAAAGGCAACACGAATCTACAAAAGGAATAGAACGACACACGAGGCTGCAATGCAGCAAATGCGGGTGATGGGAACGAACGAAAAAAGCTACCAGAGCAACAAATGAGGCATGTGATGGCACGTCGCACCAAACACGGAGCCAAGCCAAGCCCATCAACAAGGCTGGCAACGGTTCAACAACAGAAACAACACAGTTGTTCGAGGGACGCCAGTGGAAAGCAACACCCAACAGCGGCAGTCCAACCATCAAGGTAACAACAAAAACAGAATCGCAACAGCGAACAACATCATCGGTTGGCGTATGGAGAACACATCCACTCATGAATAGGTAGGTATCAGGCACACGTGCGACGCGCAATCATGCACGCCGTGCAGCAGGGAAGCGGTTCAAATGACGGTCAAAGGTACACGTGCTTGCTGTTGGGAGAAACAGCAGAGCAAGCGTACGACAACAACAACAAGGGTCGGTGTAGGAAGTGTGTGAAGGAGAGCACACGTGTAGGCCACATGAAGAAAGGAAAAAAAGAAGAACAGAAAGAAAGTGGGGAATGCGACAACACCACGTGGGGAATGCGAAACACCGTGGCGTTTGCATGAACAAATTGAACAACCATCAAGGGGCGCAAGGAGGTTGCCAAACCACACCAAGCAAGGAAAAAACAAAAGAAATGTATGAGAGAGAGCGAGTGTGTGTTTGGTGGAGACGATAGTGTCGGTTGTAGGGGACATGTTGGAAGTGGGCATTGCAATGTGGCCACCAGGAGCAACCACGAGCAACCACCAGCATCATGTCGCATCACGACGATGCAATGGAGAAGCACCGCCACCACCACCACCACCACAACAACAACAACAACAACAACAACACCAAGAGCAAAGTTGACAAGCAAAAGGAGAGCAGTGAGTGGTCTTTGACAGCGTGGCCTAGTGCATCCGGTTTGGGATGGCAGAAAAAGGACAGTCACACGGGATGACTGTGTGGAAAGTAACCAAGGGCGATTGTGTGTAACAGTAGTGCGTAACAAAGCGACCGTACGTTCGCATCGGTGCTTGCAGGCAAGGAGGGGCTGGAAGTTGCGCCAGCATGGAAAGGTAAACAAGAGGCGAGGGGTGTCATCAACTAAAAACAGCGTGTGTGTGTGTATAACTGAGGGCCAAAGTGCTAGTGGATCGATGAGGGGGAAAGGGAGGAAGGAAACTAAAAAGGGAAGGCACAACTTCGACAGAGATCGTGCGCACACATCACACGTATGGAAGCTACTTGATTTGATACACGAATGTGTTGCAGGAGAGGAGATGAGAACGGTTAATGCGAATGAAGCGAGTTGCGCAGAGGGGGAGAAAAGGCGGTGGTGTTGTGAACACGAGAGGTTGGTGGTCGCCAGCCACGCACACAACCTCAACACGGATTCATTGCAACCACGCACACAAATGCACCCTCGCTTGCTTGCAAGCTCGCTTCGAGCATCCATCAGCCCCACCCACGCATGCGAATGTGGCATTCATTCATTCATGGCAGGGGCGATGGTGGTTGTGCCGGTGCGACGGGCCAAAGGTTGAGCTCGGCACCGAGATAAGCAATGAGGGCTGCTTGCCGGCCAATGGACGGGGAGAACTGCCATGGCTGGATGGGCTGCGTTGGCGAGACCTCAATGATGGGAATGTGGGGTCCAATTGTGGCGGGTCGCGGGCCACGGCAGAGGAAGGGGAAGGCCGGGTAGACCTCCGAGAAACGTTCAAGGAGGCTCTCAAAGCTTCCACACTGCAGGCACTGCGCGCACACTTCAAGCTGGCGCTGCATTGCGGCGTAGCGGGCCAGTGATGCCGTGGCAAAGGGAGAAGCAATGCCTGCATGCACGGGCTGCTGCATTTGCTCCTCGTTGACGTTGCCGTCATCAGAACAGTCCATGTCATTGCTTGCGCGTGATGGTGATGATGGTGATTGCGCCTGCTGTTGCGGGTGTGCTGGCGGTGGCGTGACTTCACCGCAAGTCATTGCGGCGGTTGGCGATGTTGTAGCTTGCAGGGGCCGCGCTTCCTGCTCCTGCTGCTCGAGCTGTGCGGAAAGGCACATGATGAGCACGCTCATCAGCTGGGGCAGGTGCTCCATGACGTGTTGCTGCCAGGACGACGCTGCGGGTGATGATGGCGATGCTGGCGCGTTGACAAACCCAAAGGCGCTTCCTTGCTCATGGCCGTGCTGCGGCTGCATGCGTTGGTGGTGTTGCTCTTGATCATCGCGATCATCAACGTGGCGGTACTGGTCATCGCCGTCGTCGTCGTCCATAGTTTGCTCAAAGAGGCGCGAGTCGAGAAGAAACGCCCATAGGATGCCTGTGGCCAAGTTTGCGTCGGTGATGTCAATCCCATATGCATATGCAAACGAGTCTGGCGTCGGGGATTCAACAGGGTCCGCCGGCGCTGTTGTCGTCGTCGTTGATGATGACGGTGTTGCGTTCGTTGTCGTGGCATTGGTGGCTGCCGTCGTCGTTGATGTGGAAGTCGTCGTCGATGTGGTCAGCAATGACTGCTCGCCGCTCGGTGCGACCTCCTCTGCTGCTGCGTCCATGCTGGTGCTGGTGCTGGTGCTGGTGGTGCTGTGCGGATCAGGGAGGCACTGGGTTTGCTGAAAGGCCAAGGACGACGGCGCTGTGTCAGCGTTGTTGGTGGGGTGGGTACGCATGATGGTGACGGGGCGCATTCTACGTCAAGTGTGATGGACGTGCGCCACGCGGTGCCTTGTGGAAGAGGAACAAACAAAGATCGGGGAGGGGAGGGGGGAGGCGGCGGAAGGAAGTCGAACCAAAGGTGGCAGAGAAGAACAACAACTGACAGTTCGATGGGAGGAACAAAAATGGATCAGATGAAAGGCTGGCAGGCAGGCGCGCGTGTGTGTATGTGTGTGTGTGTGTGAAGGGTGTGTGTGTGGAAGAGGAGGGAGGCTGCGACTTTCGGGAAGGGGAGGTAGGGCACGGGTTGGTGTTTAGCTGCAACGTTGGCTGCTTTGATGGTGTGTAGAAGTGTGGGGATGGCGTGCGGTGATGTCCAGAGGTTGCGGTGTGCAAGCCTGACGTCGGCGGGCTGGTGCGTGGAAAGTGGATGAGTTGATTGATTGCTGGAGTGCGGTGGCACTGGCTGGCACTGAGGTGCTGTGGTCGTTGGTTGCCGTGGGTGCGGAACTTGCGTGTGAGACCCACGAAGGTTGGCTTGGGTGCTCCTGGTGGTTGAGGGCGGGCGAAGGGGGCTTGGTGTGCGGTTGGTGGCGGTTGAAGGAGGCTGGTCAAAGGGGTCAGCCAGTGAGTGGGAGGCCAAGCGGGGAAAAAGGGAGGAGGAAATGGTGGGGTGGGGAAAATGAAGGGGTTGGGAACAACCGTGGAGGAAAGGAGGTGGGAGAAGCAGAGGTGGAAGGGCGCGGTGTGCGCGTTGGCTGGTTGGCTTGTGATATGCAACGAGATTGGAACTGAGGCTGTGGGTGCCGATGATCAAGGAAAGGGGGGTTCCTTTTCGTGCGGTGCGGGCTTGCTTGTTGGATGGAAATGAACAAGCCGGGAAACCAAGTGGAAAGCGGGGGGAGAGGAAAGCAACACACAGTACGACGCAACAATGCAAGCGACGGCAAGCAAGCGCGTGGAAGCGGGGAAGTGTATTGTGAAATGAAACACAACCTCAAACGAAGCGCCAACAAGGGAAAAAAAACGGAAGAACAAGAACAGCCAGGAAAGCACAAGAAGAGGAAGTGAACAAAGAGACAAGGAGGAGGCAAAGGTGCCACAACCTGCACTTCTTGGACACGGTGCGCGCGCGCGGTGGTTGGATTGGATTTGCGACAAAATGTGAACGGCAGTCAGTCAAGTCAGTTCAGTTGATGAGTGAATTGGATGGGGGAGCTGGGAAAATGGTGCGTGTTCACAAACAAGAGGGAGAGAGGGGGTGAGGTAGTGTGTGTGTGTGTGTGTGCGTGTGTGCGTGTGTGTGTGTGTGTGTGTTCACATGTGGGCTGGAGGGGAGTTGACGGGAAATGGGTGTTGTTGTTATGAGCAATGCAAGTCATTGGTGTTGTAGTGACAAGGTGCAAGCGCGCCGCTCGAAGAAACACATGTCCACCCACCAACCACCCTCCGAAGGTCTGCATGTTTGTCGCACCTTGCTTAGCTGGCGACTTTTGGGCTATGACAATCGAGCAAGCAAGCAAGCAAGCAAGCAACGGCCGATCAGCCTGGTGTCGATCCTCTCCCCAACAACAACACAGCAAGGCGGGTGGGGCTTGCTGCGCTGTTGCCCAAGCACACACACACACTGCCTGCTGCCTTTTGCTTTTGTGGTGGGTTCCGTTGCCACGCAGTGACCATCTTGATGGCGCGTTGTCGCGGTTGATGGTGGTTGTGCTGGGTGTGTGCCAAAGGTTTCGCTTTTGCTTGCCGTATCTTGTCTTCCTTGCTCACCTTTTGCCCCCCACTTCACGGGTGCTTGCTCAATCCCCGCCTGCTGACTTACTTGCTTGCTTGCTTGCTTGATGCCTGGAGTTGTGTTCTGATTTGCATGCGCCTGAGCCTCTCAGCACTCACGTCATCAATGGCCGAAGGTTTTGGGGCGGCCGTTATGTTTAGCCAACCGTTCTGCCACCGCCATTCGGTGCCCACTTCCGGCCCGTTCCAGGTTGGGTCATGACGGATTCGCAACACTAACGTAATTCAACGGACACGTGCAGTCATGGCAGGGAGAATATTTACCCAAGATATTTGCTAACACTCGCGTCCCGTTTAAACACTTTCGCCCCTTTGACCCGTTGCATGTGCACTTCGAAACCTTTGCCATTTCGGAATGTTCTGAATGTCAGCGCAGGCAACTCTCCCTGTCAACTTGCGCGCGTGCGTGCGTGCTTGCACGCAGGCACGTGCGCAACCAAGACTGACCACACAACCCACGCTTTTGTTTCTGGCCTGTCTGTGTTTTGTGCTCGTGTTTGTCTGCCTGGTTTCCTTGCTTGCTTGCTTCTTGTGTTTGTGTTTGTGTTTGTGTTTGTGTTTTGCTTGCTGTTGTTTTTCTGGGAAGTTCCAATGTGTTGCGTCACATGTCACTTGCTGTTGCTTCTTTGGTTTTCTCGGTGTGCTTTTTGTTGCTTTGCTCTTTGGGTCAAGAGCAATTGCTTAGTTGCTTCTCGACGTTGCCAGCTCGGAGTGGCGAGTGGTGGGGGGCGTTGGGTTGGTGACGCCTCGTGCTACTTTGATACCTTGACACGCTGGCATGCGATGTACCGGAGTAACGCCGCGGTATTGCTACGTGTTTGGTCGTGAGGCTTCCAGAAGCCTGACAACCAATCACAGCAAGCACACAAACAAAGAAGCAAAAGAACTTAAGAAGGGCAGCCCGTCGTGTGCAGAAGTAATGCAAAGCGCGGGCCTTGCTGTCTTGCTGCTGCATCGCCCCTTCACCCAGGTGGTGCTGCATTGGTCATTTGGTTGTGTGGCAGCCTCTCCGGCTTGCCCTTGCCAGTCACTCTGCCTCCACTTGTTATGGGTGCGCTTGATGTGATGTGACATGATTCTTGCGCGTTCCTCTGATCTAAAGTTTGGTGGGCTCGTTTTTTCAAAACCTGCATGCGCGCGAGCACGCGTAGCGTTGTTGAATGCAAATGACTCGACCAACACCACACGGCCCTTGCGAGCGTGCGAGGGGCACTGTGGTGATGATGATGTTGTGGCCTGGTGTGGCTCGTTGAACATGTCTTGCTTGACAGGAGCATGATGATCCGATATGATGGATGTGTGTGTGTGTGTGTGCGTGTGTGTGTGTGACGATTGTCATGTTACAGTTCCTTGTGTGGTGGTCTATTGTTGGCTTGCGATCGATCAAAACACAACACAAACACGGAACAACAGTGGCGGCACGCAATCATCAAACAAGAGAGAGAGAGAGAGAGCCGCACTGCATCCATCAACCTACTTACTAGCCATACAAAGTAAACAAAGTCACGAAGCGCGGACATAGCGAGTAAGGGGGTGCGCGCGTGTGTGCGGGGGTAAAGTTTGTTGCAGCCGCGACTCGACGCAGAAGTGCAACGCAAGCAATGCTTCCATGCATGCATGCCGAATCCGGCAAGTGATGATGATGGCGGTGGTGGTGTGGTGGAAGGAAGGCAAAGGGAGGGAGGACAGAAGACACAAGGCAAAGATGAGCAGGTACAGGGCGAAGGTGCAGCAGCATGCGCCATCACCATGCATGCCATCATCGCCCCGGCAACCATCCCAGAATAGTACAACAAAACACAACATCATTGCACCGACAGAAACACAGCAACAGAGAGCAGGAGGAGTAACAGAACAACATGGGTGCGATGTTGTAACACCATCACATGGCGCATGGCGCATACATGAGCAACGTCATGGAACACGAAAGTAACGTGTGTGCGTGTGTTGTGCGTGTGCGTGTGCGTGCGTGTGCGTGCGTGTGTGTGTGTGTGTGTGTGTGTGTGTGTGTGTGTGTGTGTGTGTGTGTGTGTATGTGTGTGAGGGTGTGGATGGCAACATCAAAACGAAGCACCGCCATCCCAAGCAAAGCACTCCAGGGGGTGAGGGCTAGAGGGGTAGACAGTCGTGCGTGCAAACTACAGGCGTAACTTTGACGAGGTCGAGAAAACGAGACAGAAAAAAGCATAATGGACAAACAAGCAAAGGCCTCTTTATGGAAAAGCATGACAATACTATAGAAGAAGAATGAAATACGAACAGCACAAAAAATACAGCGTCAAACGTGGAGTCATGTGGGGTGTATCACTAAGTAGGCTGGGCGTGTGGTGTGTTGGTATCTCATCACTGAGTGTACAAAACTAAACGCAACCAAAAATAAATAAGCATAGTTGGTGAGATCACTGTACGATAATTCAAAGCAGGGTCAAGCGTGACTAGACTAAGAAGAACGCAGACGCTATTCGAAGCCTAGCTGACGTTCGGCATCATACGACGAGAAGACTGTACGGGTCATGCGACTCGAGATAGCTTTCGTACGAGACCGACGTACCACTAACAAAACTCATTCAAATGCAGCATGCACTAGAGTCTACGATGGCTC
>NW_004754892.1:166904-168174 GCF_000188695.1 Salpingoeca rosetta | reverse complement strand
GTCCGTACGTCGACGTACGTAGTACGTAGTGTGTGTGTGTGTGTGTGTGTGTGTGTGTGTGTGTGTGTGTGTGTGTGTGTGTGTGTGTGTGTGTGTGTGACCGTGTGTTGCGTGTACATGAATGAATGAATGCGCGTGCTTGTGCATGAATGCGCGCGCGTGCATAGCCCTGCCAGTGAGGTGGGCGGGTGGCGTGAAACGTACGTGTGTGTATCCACAGCCGTTGATGCGTTTGAGTGACGACATGCGAAGAATGGAGCACTGCGGCACGTCCCGCTCACACTGCAGCAGCAGTGCGTTGCAATGTATGAGGTCACAAGAGGTGTGGGTGGCGTGCATGGCGTGTTGCATGATATGAGTCGATGACAAGGTTGCGACAATTAACCGTGGGTGCTTTGTACCGAGACAAGGCCCTGGATGGTATCACGCAGGCATATACACGCATGCAGAAGTAAACATACACACGCATACACACACACATACAGATATAAACACGTACAGATAAACATGCACACACACACAGATAGACAAATAAACACACCCACGCATGCACACATACACACATACGTGGTTGTGACAGGCGTCTGTGAGGAAGATTGTCATGTCCCGTAAGGCCTTTGTTTCAGCCGTAAAACTAAGAGAGGGATGTTGTGGGTTGGAGTGAGCAAACGAAAGAGGAGCAAGGAATGAATACACAGAAGGAAAGACGGAAAGACAGACAAACACTCAGGTACAACGATACACAGGAAGAAAGGCAGGCAGATATCCCAGACAGCCCCCTCCCCCCACATCCCACACACTCCTCCGTTTAACTCACGCGTCCTTGAGCGCCTGTGTTGGGGTGGCGAGGTTGATTAGGTGTTGGAATCGGGCAACGGCAGCATCGTAGAGCGTTCGGTCCGCAGCAAGACGGCCCATCACGCGGTGGAGGATGCGGGGCACAATTGGCAGCAGCGACACAGGCAGCAGCTGCAGAGGTTGGTGGAGAGAGGGGGGGGGGGGAGGGACGTGAGTGGGTGGTGGATGGTGGATGGAGGGGGGGGCCTCAGCAAAGGAAGGAGGAGAAAAGGAAGAGAAGACACGGCGGACAGACAGACACACAGACACACAGACACACACATACACTCCCCCCCCTAACACACAGACACACAGACACACACACAGACACAGAAACACACAGACACACACACACACACAGACACACACACACACAGACACACACACACACACAGACACACACACACACACACACACACACACACACACACAC
>NW_004754892.1:160380-162880 GCF_000188695.1 Salpingoeca rosetta | reverse complement strand
CCTGGAAGATGGGCGACGTGGTTGCGTCATAAAAATGGGGCACCACACCCAACCGCGCCAGTGCTTTGAGTTGCGGCGCCATCGTCCGTGCACGCGTGACGTCATCAAAGAGCACGTGCACCTGTGCATGCGGATTCACGCGCCGCAAGCTGCCTGCAAGCACAATCAGGTGTGCAGCAATGGTGTCCCAGCCCAGCCTGTGCCACCCTGTGTGTCGCTTTGGAACGCTGTTGTCTTCTTCTGCCAAGACCACAGGCACCACCACACCATCCGTGCCCTGCCCCACCACCACAGTCTCACCCTCATCACGCTCCTCGTGTTGCTGTTGCTGCTGTTGCTGTTGTTGGTGCTGTTGCTGTTGGTGCTGCTGCATGTCATTCTCATCAACACTCTCACCCCTGTCATTGGCGTTCGCGCACGCATCCACACGTGCGAGGAGCAGGGCCGCAGCGTCGGCGGCGTTCACAGCACCATCACTACCATTGCCATCACCACCACCATCTGCCTCACTGTCATTGTCATCGCTCGCCAGCAGCACACCTTGCACCAACAGCGAGTTTTCTGCAACGTTGCCTCCACCCTCCTGCCCATCTTCACGGCCACCACCACCATCACGGTTGCGGTCATTGCGACCCAGCGTGACACCAAATCCATCCACGATGCACTGCACATCGCTGACGCGAGCAAACCTCAGCCTCTCTGCTGCAACCACTGCTGCTGGTGGTAACTTGTCACCGCCCCGCTGTCCTTCTGCTTCCTCATCTCTCACGCCATCACGTTGTTGTTGCTGCTGTTCTTGTTCCACCTCGTCGGCGTCGCTCCATTCAATCTCTTCCTCGCTCTTATTGTCGCCGTCGTCACTACCGAGAGACGGTGTCCATGCAGGCAAAACTAAACACGTGTAGGCGTCTGGCGTGTTAAACGCGTGCACACGTGCAGCATCGCCCACCAGCACAGACACGCGCGTTGATGGTGCCGTGCACATTGCAGACCGCGCAAAGCTCGCACTCCCATCTGGCATCCTTCCTGATGCTGCTGTTGATGTTGTTGATGATGATGATGAGGACGATGATGATGACGAGAGCAGCTGTGATGGTTCGCCCGTGTGTGGGGTGGTCGCGCCCGCCTGTGTGTTTGTCATGACGTAATCGCACCGGAATCGCTGTCTGTAGTTGCCTGGGTGCTCTGCCATGTGCAGGACGGACAAAATGTCCGCACGCAGGACGTACTCGCGAACGGCGTCGCTGCGTGCATGCAATTGCGCAATCTCGCGTGACAGGGCGCTGTACGAGCTGTGGAAGGTGTGATGCAACGCAAGGGCGCCTGGGTCACGCGCGTACAGCCCGCGCACCTGCTTTGCGTTTTGCTCCTGGTTCTTTGAGTTTCGAAACAGGGAATCATACCCAAGGTCCTTAAGAGCAAGGCAGGGCAGGGGGTCGATGCCCGCAAGCGACAGCGCCGACGCAAAGCAGTCGCGAAACCAGTAGTCCTCCCAGTTGAACGTCGTGTGGCTGAGACGTGAGCAAAGGGGGGAGGGGAGGGTGAGTAGGTGAGTATGTGAGTGAGTGAGTGAGTGAGGGAGGGAGGGAGAGTGAGTGAGTGAGGGAGTGAGAGTGCAATGAGTGTGTAAGTGAGTGAGTGAATGGAGTGGGTTCAATGTGAGCTGGCAGCTTTCCAACTCCATGCATACGTGATGGCATGCATGATTGCATGAGCATGCTGTTACCTGAAGCATCGGTCAAAGACGGGCGCCATCGCCTTCAGCGCAGCGCGACTGTCAGTTGAGAGCAGAGACAGGCAGAGGTGAGGGTGGTGGTGGAGGCGGCTGCCATGATGGGAACGGTACAGGTGGTGGTGTTGCACACGTGGTGACAGAAGCACTTGCACATGCACACACAAACAAATACACATAGACGAAAACACACACGAAGACAAAGGCACACACACACACACACACACACACACACACACACCCCCACACCCACACACCCATCCACCCACACACACCCACCCACCCACACACACACACACACACACACACACACACACCCACACCCACACCCACACCCACACACACACACAACAACAACAGCAACAACAACTATAACAACAACAGCAACAACAGCAACAACAACAACAACAACAACAACAACAACTGAAACAACAACAACAGCCACGAGCTACTGCTTGTTAACTCAACGCAACCACAAACGAATACTAACACGAACTACAGCTCCCTCCCTTCTGACTCGTCCCTTCCTCACTTGACGATGATGGCGGACCGGCCTCCGCGAAGGAAGAAGGATTGTCCCCAGCGCGGCGCGAATCGTGAGCGGAAATCTGTCCGTAGCCGGGGACGATGGGCCGCTTTTTAGCTTTACATGGTGCACCATCGAGTCATCGTCCGCTCTGTATGTGTGTGTATGTGTGTGTGAGTGTGCGTGTGTCTGTGTTGAGCGTGTGTGTGATTGCTTGGAACATGTAGCGAAAGGTAAGGATT
>NW_004754892.1:156197-160280 GCF_000188695.1 Salpingoeca rosetta | reverse complement strand
AATGTAACATCCGATGCAGACGCGGCTTGTTTCCCCCATGCTCACCACTGCCTGCATGTTTCTTATGTTCCGGGTCTGTGCTTGCGCATGTCTACATGTGTGTGATTGCACAGGACGATGGCCGTAATGTCGCAAGTTTCATGACATAGCAGCACGATACACGCAACACAAACAGTCGAGAAACGAACACACACACACACACACACACACACACACACGCACACACACACACACACACACACACACACACACACACACACACACACACACACACACGCATGCACGCGCGCTCCGGACCTTCATGAACCAGTCGTAGTCGTCGATGTGGTTGTCATAGAGGTATTTCCACGTGCCAAGGACCTGCACTCGGCAGAATAAAGAACAGAGAACAGAGAGAAGAGAGAATGTGAAAGGATATGAAGATGAATTGTCATACGGGTCAGGGCGTGCAGACGCAAGGGCGCTCTGTACGTACATGTAGACGCAGACACAGACACAGACACACACACGCACACACATACTCACACACACAGACACACAGACACGCAGACACACACAGACACACACAGACACACACACACACAGACAACCGCACCTTGTATGGGAGGCCGTCCCTGCCGCCGGCCTCGTACTTGGGGTCAAGATGGACGCGATGTGAACCGCGTGGCACCGCTTCGTTGGTGATGAACAGCAGGTCGTCGTTGCCATATGTCTCGAAGCACGCCTCCCTGTTGGCCTCGCGCTCCTGGTTCGCATGCAGATTCACCATGGGCCGGAACTGCGCACGTGCGAGCGTCTCATTGCTGCCACCGCTGATGATGGCAATGAGGAGGCGGGGCAGCACACCACCGTCATCACCATCCTTGTCGGTGTTGGTCGTGTGTGGTGGCAGCATGCTTACACCCCGCCGAGACACACGGAACTGACGGTGGTGATCGTCATCATTCTCACGTCCTTGCTCTTCGCCATCGCCATCACCGTCATGGTGTGATGGGCCGAGGAGGGCCGGGTGCACGCACTGAACGTCACGGGGAGGGTATGGGTCCAGGTCAGCAGGGCTGCTTGTCACGTTGGCTTGCAGCAGGATTGCCTTGCTGTATCCGTGGCACCACAGCAGCGCGTGGGCGCGGTTTGGCACGACTGCCGACTGCGCTGGGTCGTTGGCCCTCTCCTGTTCTCCGGCGATCAGCGTGTATGCCTGCACTCCCTTCTGTGGCGTTGTTTTCGTGGTAGTTGTAGTTGTAGTTGTAGTTGTTGTTGTTGTTGTTGTTGTTGTTGTTGTAGTTGTTGTGGTTGTAGTTGTGGTTGTAGTTGTTGTTGTTGTTGTTGTTGTTGTTGTTGTTGTTGTGGTGGTGGTGGTTGTGGTTGTTGTGGTTGTTGTGGTTGTGGTTGTGGTTGTGGTTGTGGTTGTGGTAGCACTGTTGCTTTGTTGGTTCTGACGGTTCTGCTCTTCGTGAGCCTGCTGACTCAAGGTCGCCTTTGTGCCCAAATCATGTGCACCGCTGTTGTCAGCATGCATGCATGCTGCTGTCGGCAGCAGGAAGCAGAGGAACGACCAGCGCTGCTGCGGCTGCGGCTCGCGTCGCGCATCTGGTCCCAGCAGCATTGCGTCGTCCCCATCCGCTTGCTGCTCTTGTTGCGAGATGTACACGTGGTGCAGCTGCACTGCCAAAAGCGCCACAACGCCCAGCAGCAGCAGCAGCAACAGCGATCGCACCCGTCCTGTCCTTAGCCTCATCCTCAAACCCACCAACACTACTACCGCCTAATATAAGCCCGAAGCAACTATGTCTGCACCTCGTGTCAACTGCCTGCCTGCGTGGATGGCTGGATGCCTGGCTGAATGACTGCTGGTTGAGCACGCATGCACCACAGGTGGTCGTGTCGGTCTCACAGCAGCAACGGTTGCAGGCTCCAAGTGCTACACTTTATGCTGTTTCGTGTCGCGATGGTGGAGAAATTTGGTGGAAATCATTCAACGGAAATCAAGCCAAGCGAACAGCCAGAGAAGGACAACAGCAGAGAAGCTGAGGACGCGAAGAAGGACACAGTCACAGCAGCTCACGCAGACAACAAGCGCTGAGAAGGACACATCAAACCCACAGAGGCACAGTCTACGAAGACACGGCAAGCAAAGCACAGCAGACAAGCAGGGAACAGCATCAGCGCGATCACACACACATACTCACACGCACACTCACACACACACACAGACACACACATACACACAGACACACGCAGACACGCTCGAACAACGCACTCCGTCGTCGCAAGCATGAGCGCGCTGATTCACGCTTGTAAACAGGGGGACCTGGACCTGGTCAAGCGCCTGCTGTTGGAAGGTGATCCAGACAAAGGTGGAGCAAAGCCGAACGTCAACGAGGAGCGGGATGAAAAATTCGTGAGTTTGCCAATCCCTGTGCTCTGTGCTTTGAGTGAACTTGGTTGCGATTGGGAGAAAAGTGAGCTTGGCGTAACACAGACTCATGGGTTGTCGCTGACCATTGACATGGGGTTCTGCAGGGCGCATCTGGGCTGCACTGGACAAGTGCTTTCGGACATGAGGCAGTTGTGCGGTATCTTGTTGAGCAGGGAGCAGACGTCAATAGGGCAGCGAATGAGGTGTCTTTTCCTGTTTCGTGGCAAGATTGTGTTGTTATTGTTGTGTGTGCACACATGCTGTTGGCTGTGCTGCGTGTGTTGCTGTTGTTGTTTGTGGTGGTCGTGTTGATGTTTTGAGGCGGCGTGTGGACGTGTGTGGGTTCATGTGTGTGGCATTATTGCACATGAGCAGGTATGATTACTGCAGCTGAATGTGCATGTGTGTGTTGTTGCTTTGTGCGGATTGAATGGAATGGTGCATCAGGGCGCAATACCGCTGCATATTGTGAGTCAGGAAGGCTACGAGGCTGTTGTGCGGTATCTTGTTGAGCAGGGAGCTGACGTGCACCAGGCGATGAACGATGTACGCGTTTTAGTTTTGTGGCAAGATTGTGTTGTTACTGCTGTGTGTGCACTCATGCTGGTTGTGTGATGCATGTGTTGATGCTGCTGGTTGTGGTGGTGGTGGTGTTGTTATTTTTTGAAGTGAATGTGTGTGTATGTTTGTGTTGTGTGTTATTGCACATGAGCAGATATAATTGCTGCAGCTGAATGTGCATGTGTGTTTTGTGTTGTGTGTTGTTCTCACCCTTGTCACTTTGTTGTGCACGTGTACGTGTGGTTCATGTTGTGTTGTTGATTTGTGTGGATTGAATGGAATGGTGCATCAGGGCCGAACGCCGCTGTGGACAGCGAGCTTCAATGGCCACGAGGCTGTTGTGCGGTATCTTGCTGAGCAGGGAGCAGACGTACACCAGGCAAAGAACGATGTACGTTTTTTCTGTTTTGTTTTAAGGTTGTGTTGTTACTGCTGTGTGTGCACTCATGCTGGTTGTGTGATGCATGTGTTGATGCTGCTGCTTGTGTGTGCGTGTATGTTTGTGTGGCGCATTGCTGCACATACAAGCTGGCATGATTACTGCAGCTGAGAGTGCTTGTGTGCTTTGTGTTGTTCTCACCCTTTGCCACTGTGTACGTGTGATTGTGTGGTGCTGTGTTGATTTGTACGGATTGAATGGGATGGTGCATCAGGGCCGAACACCGCTGTGGACAGCGAGCTTCAATGGTCACGAGGCTGTTGTGCGGTATCTTGTTGAGCAGGGAGCAGACGTGCACAAGGCGATGAACGATGTACGTGTTTTTCGTTGTGTTTTAAGGTTGTGTTGTTACTGCTGTGTGTGCACGCGTGCTGTTGGCTGCGCTGCGTGCGTTGCTGTTGTTGTTTGTGGTGGTCGTGTTGATGTTTGACATGTTGCATGTATGTGTGTGCGTGGCATTATTGCACATGAGCAGGCATGATTACTGCAGCTGAATGTGCATGTGTGTTGTGTGTTGTGTGTTGTTCTCACGCTCACCACTGTGTTGTGTGGTTATGTGGTGTTGTGTTGATTTGTACGGATTGAATGGGATGGTGCATCAGGGCCGAACACCGCTGTGGACAGCGAGCTTCAATGTCACGAGGCTGTTGTGCGGTATCTTGTT
>NW_004754892.1:146337-151838 GCF_000188695.1 Salpingoeca rosetta | reverse complement strand
TCGTTGGCAGCGTGGGAACAGCGACATTGTAACGCTTCTCTCGCATCCTCAGGTCAGCGAGTCATGCGTGTGTGATAGGTTGCTTGGGCGTGCACGTGCGTGTGCATGCACGCGTGTGAATGTATGTGTGTGCGTGGGCGCGTGTGCAGTGTCACAACTGACCACAAGGTTTTGAATGCATCGCGTCATGTATACCAACTCCCCTGTTCTCTACTCCTTTCAGCCCCGCCACTATGCGGAGATGACGTCCATCATGAGCGATATCGCTGAGCGCTCCGGCACGCGGATGGCGGCACGCGCGAAACTGATGTTTGTTGGTGAGGGGCGGGCTGGCAAGACAACCACGCTTCGCTCGTTGATGGGGAAGAGGTTCCAGCGGACGCAAGACTCGACCCGAGGCGCTACAGCCCACGACACTGCAGTCATTGTCAACACCAAGGATGTCTTCAGCTGGAAGGTGCGCATTGTGTGTGTGTGTGCGCGCGCGTGCGTGACCGAGAGTGAATGCACCCCTGCACCGCGCACCTCCGCATTCCACCAGCACACACACACACACACAAATACACACATACACACATACTTACACATACACACACACCTTTTCATAGGCCACGGATGGCAGGCTGTCGGAGTATCTGCGTACGCTGCGAGACACGGCGCTGGCGAGAAAGACCAAGTTGGCCAAGAAAATGAGACAGCGTGCAGACAGGGCAGCGGCTGAGCACCAGCAGCGCGTGAGACAGCAACAACGAGAACAGCAAGAAGCAACGTGCCAACACACACCGCGCGGTGAGGAACAAGATCAGGGGAGTGCCACCGACACAGCGAAGCAGTCGCCAGTGCAGCCCACGCCGTCGCAGTGCACGCAGCGTACCACTTCCGCCAGCCCATCTTCTTCACCATCGACGACCAGCACCGCGAAGAAACCGTCCACTGTCCCAAAGCCACGACCGACCCCATCATCGGCTTCTGCTGCGTACTCGCCGTCGCCAGGAGATGTTGAAAAGGCCATCAGGGAGATGGATTTGGACGGAGCATTGGACGAAGCGCAGGTCACGTTCAAGGTGTTTGACCTGGGCGGCCAGTCCACATTCTACATCTTCCACCCTTTCTTCCTCACAAAGTGAGTGTAGTGTAATTGTGTGTGTTGCATGTGTGTGTGTCTGTCTGTGTGTGTGTGTGTCTGTCTGTGTGTGTGTGTGTCTGTCTGTGTGTGTGTGTGTGTGTGTGTGTGTGTGCTTGCAGTCCCTCCACCACCTCTCCTTCATTCACCTCTCCCTTCATCACCGCACACCCACACCAGGTACGCGGTGTACCTGCTGGTGTTCTCGATGGAGGACCTGCTGCACCAAGATGCCAGCAAGCGGGCAGAGACGTGGGAGTTTATGGAGCACTGGCTCTCCTCGCTCCACCTCCACGCCAAGGGCGCACCCGTCCTCATCGTCGGCACGCACGCCGACAAAGTGCGCAGCAGAACGCTGCACACACAGCTCTCCCGTGACATCCACAGTCATCTGCGTTACAACCCGGCCTTTCCTGGCGTCATTCACAACGACAAGCATGGTCTGTGGTTCTGGCCTGTCAACAACACCAAGTCCATCAATGACCCCATGATCCAGGACCTGCGCCAGACCATCTCCTCCATAGCCTTAGCGCAGGAATACGTGAGCCAGGAGGTGGCCGTGCCATACCTCCACCTCTACGACAAGCTCAACGCCATCGCCCGCGACGAGAAGCGCCCGCTGCTCACCTTTGACGAGGTGGTGAAGATTGCGGGCACGTGTGGGCTGCACACACGTGAGGAGACGAGAGCCTGCCTCCAGTTCCTGCACCTGTACTCCATGGTGCTGTACTACGACCACGTGCCTGGCATGGAGGACTATGTGATCCTGAGTCCGCAGTGGGCGGTAGACACGATGACGCGCGTCATCCGCAACTTTGATCTGCACCGCGATGTGCGTGATGGCAAGGCGAGGGCACTCGGCCCTGGCGTGTGGGACGATCTCGTTGATCGCGGTATCTTGCACCGCCGTCTGCTGGGTGTGCTGTGGAAGGATGTGCGGGATGACATGGTTGAGCCCTTCCTCCAACTCATGATGGAGTACGGGTTGTGTGCGGAATATTCCCACGCGACGATGCAGGCCGGGCAGCAACAGCAAGAACAGCAACAGCAACAGCAGCAGTATTTGGTTCCGTCCAACCTGCCCATGACCCTGAAGGGAAAAGAGACATCCTCGGTGATACTGAGTACCACTGCAGCCAAAGATGCCCACACCTACGGCGCGTATGAGGAGAAAACAGCCTACATCACGTTCAGCCTGAATGACTTCAAGAAGACCGCGAGCGTGGGAGTTGAAGATGCACAGCAAGCATCGTTCCTGCCAGAAGGACTGTTCACAGTTGTGTTGGCACGTGTGCTGGAAGGTATGCAGTCAACAGCAGCACAGGAGCCGCAGCTGAGCCGCACCCACGTCATCCTCTTCATCAACACGACGAAAGTGGAGCTGCAGCTTGTGCCCGCAGTCGGCGGCATCAAGATCAAGATCACAAGCGACCGACCGCGCACACTGCTGCACGTGCTGTACGACATCATCACCACCGCCGCCTTACAGCGTTATCCTGACCTCAAGGCCAACCTGTTGTTGCCATACAACAAGAAGAAATTACTGTTATTTGAGGACGTGCTGCACCACCACAAGAGCAAGCAGGACATGTGGGTGGGTGATGACTTGGTGAGGGTGAGTGATCTGAGCACCAAGTACCGCCCCTTGCTGCCAGTCCTCGGGCTGCAGGACAAGTACGACGCCTTCATCAGCTACAGGTGAGAGTTTTGTGTGCTCGTGTGTGTGTGTGTGTGTGCAATGGATGCAAAGTGATTGTATTTCTATCCCTCTAATTTCCTCACTTTACCACCACCACCCCACATCACCACGTCACAGGCAACGCGGCAACACCGGCCTGGTGTTGACCCTTCACCCAAAGTTGGAGCACCATGGCTTGGTGGTCTTTGTGGATGCCAACAACCTCGAGGCAGGCGTCAACTTCAAGCATGCGTGCCTGACAGCTCTTCAACACAGCGTGGTCGCCTGTCCCGTCGTGGCCGTCGCTGCAATCCATCAGATGCGCTCGCTCGGCCACAATGACACGTGCGACAACGTGTTGTTGGAGTGGATGGCCATGCTTGAGCTGCAACAGCTTGCTCGCCAGCACCCAGACAAGATCCGCCTCCGCCGCATCGTCCCACTCTTCGTTGGCAGTGGTTGGCACGACGGCAACCATACCATGAGTGTGGCATCAGCGAGCGAGTACGATTCGCCCGAGTACATGAAGCGGCTGGCGATGAAGTTGCCGGATGTGGTGAGCAAGGAGACAACAGCAGCGCTCGACGAGTACTTCACACAAGTACTGCACCTGCGGCCTCCACAGCAGCACAAGAGCGTGCGTGAAGTGGTGCTGTCGCTGTTTGACATGGACGGCATGATGTCACTCCAGCACCACGCTGACCGCGCAGCCGATGCGGCGAGGATGGCGAAGCACGTGCGCATGGCTGTGGCCGCTGCTAAACGTGATATCGTCTCATTTGAGGAGTGGCTTTCGTCGCTGAGTCTTTCTGCCGATGCGCGTGGCGCGCTCGCAGCCTTGGGGGTGGCCAGCTTTGAGGTGTTGCGCGCGATGAAGGAGAGGGGGCGCCTGAAGGAAGAAGCGCTGACTGGCGTGCCCGTTGGTGCCGCTGCTCGCCTGATCCATGCCTTTGAATCCGGCACCCAGGCAGCACCTGCACACGGTGATGTTGCCGCTGATGACGATGATGAGGAATCATGTGCTTGAATGACACGATGACTTGTTTTGTGTTTTGTTCTACTGTTGAGTTCTTTTGGGCATACACCTGCGCGAGCCACGTCACACGGCAGGATCATCGGGGCGAAGAGAGTTCCGGAGCAAGCAAACGACACACGCAACACAGACACAGACACACAACACAGACACACAACACACACACACGCACACACGCACGCACGCACACACACACACACACACACTTGCTGCAAATGTCGTGAGCGAACAGAGCACAGAGAGGCGGTTCGAATGAGCCCCGGATGAGCCTCAGGGATGTATATGGGGTTGACGCAAGTTGAGGTGGTTGACCATGTCACTAAAATTTGAAAGCCCACTGGAAATGCCACATACCAATCGCACACAACCACACCAATGATGGACAGCGCCGCGCTCCGTTTGCCCTTGGGTGGATCTGATGGGGAGCGCGGTGAGGGTGCAGAGAGGTGGCCAGACGTGGCCCTCCCGCCGTCGGGAGAGATCGCACAATCGGTGGATGAGCTGGTGCATCGACTCACGGACACGGAGTTTGATCTGCCAGACTTGCCCGGCGTGGATGCAGCGCTGGTCAATGAGCTGAGGCATGCCCTGCAGCACATGCGCACGTCCTACACGGTATCGGGCACCTCAGCATTCGATGCACGGCCCAAATCGTCCACAGCACTGCACGATGCCACGCACTGCACGCAGGACGAGTCACACGACAGCTCTGCGTGTGAGGACGACGATCACGATGAAATGGTGGACGATGAGGATGACGACGCCGACACATCAGCTGAACACGCACGCATCTACCGGCAACAGCGCACAGCTCCACCCACGCATGCCATTGAGAAGAAGTGCAAGTGCGCCTCGGGCACATGCTTGGATTCTCTGCCGCGGTCTACCGTGCAGCAGATCAGGGCAGAGTACGACAGACTGTCACAGCATGCCAAGCGCATTGCATGCCAGAGCCTCCTGGCGACGTGTGTCTCTGGAGCGGCAGGCACACCCCCCAAAGGCAAGCCCCGCAAGAGCCGCGCCAAACGGCATCATGACGACTCCGTCCCCGTCACAGCACACCGACTCCGCCCCAAGTACTGTGTGTTAGGTGCGTGTTAGGTGCGTGATTGCTGAGGGCTGTCCGTGTGTGTGTGTATGTGTGTGTGTGTGTGTGTGTGTGTGTGTGTGTGTGTGTGTGTGTGTGTGTGTGTGTGTGTGTGTGTGTGTGTGCTTGCGTGCTGACGAAGGTCATGTTTTGTCGGTGCCACGTACATGAGTGGCACTGCAAGCCGCGCCACTTGCTCCCAAAGCACTCCTCATTCTCGCAGCTTTATGCACACATGCCCTGCGTGCCATGGTCAGGCGCAACTTTGTGCAAGACGTCGTTCATGAAAGTCACGGGCATGGGCTCTCGCATGATTGCCAACGCACTTCAAGACCTGCGCAACGAGCACGTTGTGCCGACTCCAACGAAGCGCCCGGGCAACACGAAGAATGTGAAGCACCCTCGCACCAAGTTTGCCCTCGCAGTGATTGACGCCATCGCGCGGGTGGATGGCCTGCCAAACCCTGGACAGCGGGGCCCGATGCTGCTCCTCCCCGTTGACAAGACCAAGAAGGCAATGCACGAGGACTACCTGAGAGTGCATAAGGACACGTCTCCAAGCACTACTGGAGGTCAGCGC
>NW_004754892.1:137015-144515 GCF_000188695.1 Salpingoeca rosetta | reverse complement strand
GCCCCTGCCACCACCACCACCACCACCACCGCCATCACCTCACCAATCAGCAGTCACACGGCATGTAGCTACTCACGATAACGCCACCTAACGTGTGCCTTGTGTAAGCAAGCGCATGGATGCGCTGTAGCCTCTTCTTGACAGTTTTACCTGAACCCCCCCCCCCCCTGGCCTGCATAACCGACCACCTACCCCCACCATGTCTTTCCAATAAAATCGCTCAAACTCGGTCCAGGCAAGGTGTATGGTCAACCCAAGGGGTGCAATGGACAGGGCACACGCAGGGCTGCAAATCATGGTTTGACACCCATACAACGCCAAGATCGCCTCAGCAGATCTTGAAACAGCCATTTCTGCCTAAGATACTTTTGAAATTGGAACAACCCCGTGGTGGTGTTGGTGATGATGATGAGGTTGACAGCCGTGGTGCTGGCTGCTGTGCTGGCTGTTGTTGTCGATGCTAGCGCAGCAGCAGCATCAGCAGCCGCAGCAGCTGCTGATGCATCAGATGCAGTGGCCTGCAAGGCTGGGGATCTGCAAGAGAAGACGTGCACGCATTCGCCAGAGGCGCGCATCGCAAGCAAGGACGGCTTGGCAGATGCATCCGCCTGCTGCTCCCTTTGTGCGTCCACACACGGATGCCACGCCTGGACGTTCTGGACAACCTCATCCGCAACCATGGCCACCAGCAGCGGTATCGCCAGCAACAACAGAAGCAACAACAGCAGCAGCAGCAGCACTGACGATGTGAACGACACCCACAGCGCCGATGATGACGACACTTCGACGAGGACAACAGGCGATGCAGAGGCAGCACGACCAACATCGTCAACGCCATCACGTTCCCAAGCTGCCATCGTGGAAGAGAAGGAGACGCACTGTAATCTGTTTGGGAAGCGGGTACCGGGAACGGAGGGCGAGTGCGTGTCTGGCGGAACAACCGGTGGGAAGAGCCCCTGGGTACCACCACCGCCACACGGGCCCATCTGCAAGGACTGCCCCAACATCATCTTCTCCCTGACGGATGACCAGGACTACCTGCTTGGCGGGTGGGGCGACGTGCCCATGCGCCACACCAAGCGGCTGCTGCAGAACACGGGCGCGCTGCTGTCGGAGTGGCGCATCCACACAGCCATCTGCTCGCCCAGCCGGTCCGAAACCGTCTCTGGCCGCTATTTCCACAACATCAAGTCGGCAACGGCGGTGCCGCCGCCAAAGGTGCTGCCCACGGGCGCGGGCCACGTGAACGGCTCGCTGTACACGAACCAGACGGCCGGCACATATCTGCGCATGCTGCGCGGGTTTCAGACTGCGCTATTTGGCAAGGGCAACTTCAATACCATGGAGGGGTTCGACCGGTGGTTCCAAGGGTCCCATCTTGGATACGGCGGTACGTGGCAGGACAACGAGAGCCCCGACTTCAAGTACAAGGCGAGCGACAAGGAGTACGCGACAGACCTGCTGCTTGAGAAGGCGAGTGAGTGGCTGCGACGTGACAATGTGACGGGGAAAGCGAGCAATGGTCGCCCTTTCTTCCTCTACTTTGCCCCGCACTGCCCCCACATCCCGTCGACGCCCTCTGACAAGTACGCAGACGCGTGTCCGAACGTCACTGCGCCGCGCACGCCCAACTTCAACTACTCCACACCGCTCTTCCACGAGCTCATCTCCAAACAGGCCCCCTTTGTTGAGGAGGAAGCACGCGCCATCGATGCGCTTGCGCGCCTGCGGTGCCAGTGCCTTCTCTCTGTGGATGATGCGCATGCACAGCTCTTGTCTGTGTTGGAGGACCTTGGTGTGGCCAACAACACGTACTGGTTCGTGTCGAGCGACCACGGGTACAACCTCGGCAACCACCGCCTGCCCAGCAACAAGTTCCTGCTGTACGAGCACTCGCTGCGCATCCCGCTTGTTGTGCATGGGCCGGGCGTGCCTGCAGGCAAGCACATCCCCGTGCTTGGTACCAACGTAGACTATGCGCCAACGTGGCTTGGCCTCGCTGACATTGACACGCCCCCTGTCATGGACGGTCGTTCCCTTGTTCCCGTCCTCCTCACCAACGCCTCCGCAGGTAGGGCAGAGGCGTGTGTTGGGTATGCCTGTGTGTGTGTGTGTGTGTGTGTGTGTGTGTGTGTGTGTGTGTGTGTGTGTGTGTGTGTGTGTGTGTGTGTGTGTGTGTGTGTGTGTGTTTTGTGTGTGTGTGTGTGTGTGTGTGTGTGTGTGTGTGTGTGTGTGTGTGTGTGTGTGTGTGTGTGTGTGTGTGTGTGTGTGTGTGTGTGTGAAGACGTGAGGTTTTGAGAGCAATGATCTGCGTTCACACACTTTTTCATCCCCCCCCCCCAATCACCATGTCACGCGCACACATGCCTTGCGCGCCGTTGCAGACATCCCGGGTGCAACGCGGCGGCACTTGGAGAAACACGGTGGGCCATCTGCGAGCGACCCAGCTGCATTTAGAAACATGCAGTTTACGCAATACTACAACCAAGGCCCCTGGCAGCCTGACGACCCCAAGGATGGTTTCAACCGCACCCTTGACGACTACAGCAACACATACATCGGCATCACGGTGGTTGACCCAGCGCTCGGCAAGTACAAGTATGGCGAGTACCAGTACGTGTGCAACAGCACACAGATGCTGACGAAGACATGCTTTGACGACCCAGACTGGTACGAATTGTTTGACCTCAGTGCGGATCCATATGAGTTGACCAACATCTACTACCACGCCAACACCAACGCATCTCTCAAGCAAGAGATGCACCGCCGCCTGCGACAATACTACCCGTGCCAGGGCAGCGCCTGCCCGTGATGACACTGTGTGTATGCGTGTATGTGTGTGTGTGTGTGTTTGTGTGTGTTTGTGTGTTCCTATGTGACTGCCGTTTCGCTCTTCTCTATTTTTCACCACGCCTTCACAGTCACAATCTCTTGTTATCCTTTGTCGTGAGCACATGCTCGCGTTCTTCAGCGTGACTGTGGTTGTTACATTGTGGGCCGAAGCCCTACTGAACCGCTAATAATGAACCAAAACGTACGAGCTGAGGTAAAAGCGACATGAATACACACACACACACACACACACACACACACACACACACAAAACACACACACACACACACACACACACACACACACACACACACACACACACGCGCGCGCACATCAGTCCTCGTACAAGAGAAACGCCTCAATGGCGGGCGGCGTGTTCATGGCGCGAACAAACGTCACATACGCATCGTGACTCGTCTCAAACGTTCCCCGACACGCAGTTAGCACACGCTCACGTGCCACGCGTCTCCGCTCAGCCATACCATCACCCCTCTCACCACGACTGCTTCCACCGTCACGAGCATACCCTCTTCTACCATTACTACCCCTGCTTCGAGTGCCATCATCATCATCATCATCATCATCATCATCATCATCATCATCATCATCATCATCATCATCATCATCATCATCATCATCGTACTCCTCCTCTTCTTCATCATCCTCCTCTGACATGAGGGGAACGGGCACGTCGCTCTCCCGCCCGCCCGCTTGAAATGAATACACGCGCACGCGTTCGTCCTCGTCCATCGGCGACGGAACAATCGTCACGTGTGGGGAAATGGTCACCGCCCGCGGTGCTGGTGTTGCTGGTGTTGGTGCCGTTGTTGCAGTTGTTTCTGGTGTTGGTGCCGTTGTTGCTGGTGTTGGTGCCGTTGTTGCTGGTGCTGGTGCTGTTGTGGGAGTGTCGATTGATGCAGATGCAGTTGCAGTCGGCCGCTGTGTTTGATGTCGTCCTTCCCGCATCTCTCCGCTCGTACCATCATCACCATCACCACTGCCATCGCTGACAATGCGCTCCGTGAGCATCTGATCAAACAGGTGTCGCAGCCGTCGTCGACACATGTGCGAGAGGGATGGAAGCGCCACCCCGTGCATGGACATCACCTCCGCAATCTCAACCGCGTGTGTGCGCGCTGCTTCGCTCTGCGCGCGGGCGAGCGCGTGCCGCACACATTGCATAATGTCGGTGTCGTTGCGCAATGCAGACGACATGCGGACGAGCTGTCGCAATGCCTTGAGGGCATAGCGTTCGTCGCACACGGGCTCGGCCTGCCGTCCTGTGCGTGGCACACGCAATGCCTCCACCAGTCGCACGTGCGTGCGTTTCGCAATGAGTTTGGGCACGAACGAGGGCACGCAGGCGAGTGCGGCGAGGGCCTGGCAGGGGTGCCATGGCGACCACAGCACGTTGCCGTGCGCTTCGTTCCGGATTGAGCAGTCGAGGCAGTCCAACAGCAGCTGTATGTGGTGGTCCGTCACAAGAAACGCGGGCCTGTCCGCCACGGTGTTGCCATGACCCTCCATACCACCATCAACACCATCATCATCAACATCACCATCACCATCATCATCATCACCATCGCGGTCGTTGTCAACAGCAGAGTCATGTCGTTCATCCATGGCATCTTCACCACCACCACCATCACCACTGTTGCGAGGTGCCCCCCTGGGTAAGAGCCTGCCGTACCATGGCTGATCACCACCACTGCTGCGCCCCCCGCGGCCGCTGGGCGTTGCCGCTGTCCTGCGCTCACTAAACTTGACCGAGGGGTTGTACGTGCTCGGGAATCCCATCTCCGTTGGCGTGGCGAGGTACCTGTGGTGGCTCGGTGGCACGTGTACGTACATGTTGAGCAGCCCCATGAGTGCGCCGACAGACCCGCGGTCAATCTTGTCGTGGTGCACGACAGTGACGAGGATGGGTACCGTGCCGCACGTCGCCACCCGTCGCAGCGCGTGCGTGTCGTCGTGCAGATACGAGCTGAGGTTGGCCAGCGTGAGCACCATCTCCACACGGTGGCGTGAGCGCTCCAGCGTCTGTGTCAGCATGTCGAGGTGGTCAAGAAGGAAGTGCGTGCCAACCTCACACCCACCAACCCAGTTGAGGGTCAGAAACGCCATGTGTCTCTCGTACAGCACGCCGTCCGATGCAGTCAAGAAGATTGCGCGGCGGGCGTTGCCACCATCGCCGTCGTCGTCGTCGTCATCATCATCATCATCGCCATCGTCTGTGTCGGTGCTGGTGTATGTGTCTGGGTCGTCTGTGGCAGCCCCTTCCTCGCCATCCCAGTCGCGATAACGATAACGATGATGCTGATGACGACGATGATGATCGCGGTGATGGCGACGCTGACTGAGTCGCATTTCGCGCCCTGCCGCGTCGGAATCAGACGAGGAGCCGTCGCCCTCCTCTGCCGCTTGCCGGCGTTCACCACCACTGCCATCATGATCATCATGATCATCATCACTGTCAACACGGTCACTGGCATCACGCGCAACACCGCTGCTGGTGTCCGTGTCCATGGGTTGAGCGGTGGCCGCAAACTGGGATGCAAACTCTCGCTGACGGCGCCGTTGTTGCCGCCGCCGCTGCTGCTGCTCCTCGAGCCGACTGCGGGGCGGGTTGATGATGTCCAATATCGCCTGCAAGAGTGGACTCTGCAGAAACTGGCGGGAGATGGCGTCGCGGGAGCGCGGGCAGTGCAGCATGTTACAGATGAGCACGAAGTAGGTGCCCCGCAGGCGGCTGTACTCCTCACCCTGCACCAGGCCTGGCCGCACGCGGTCCAGCTCGCTGACGATGAGCGAGATGACGTCGATGTGTGCGCAGACGGCTCCACCAATGGGCCTGTCCAGCAGCAGGAAGAGGATATTCTGGTGCAAGGGATTACTCACGGACGGCCAGCGCAAGTAGGAGGTGATCACCCGTGACATCTCACGCACGACGTCCGCTGGTGCTTCTTCAACAGAGACCCACGGACAGCTCGGCGCAACCATGTTGAGCATGGCAAACACGGCATGGGACATGGTCGGCTCATTGCTCCCCATCATCTGCAGCAACTCCACCAGCACCGCAGCTGGATTGTTGCGCCGCGCGTCACCCTGCAGCAGCTCAGCATCGCGTTCAGCGGCATCGTCCATGTTGTTGTTGTTGTTGGTGCTGTTGTTGCTTGTTGCTGTTTGTAGTTGCTGTTTGTTGTTGTTGTTGTGTGCTTGTGCAGGTAAGTGTGTGTATGTGAGCTGTGTGTGTGTGAGCTGTGTGTGTGTATGTGTGTGTGTATGTGTGTATGTGTGTATGTGTGTATGTGTGTGTGTGTGTGTGTGTGTATGTGTGTGTATGTGTGTGTATGTGTGTAAAGAGCGTGGAAGCGAGTGGTGCGGTGCGCGCAGCAGTCAGTGAGTCGTTCGTTCTTTGTTGCTGGTTGGTTGTGGTTGTGGAGGAATAGATGGTATCATTCGATGATTTTCGGCAACAGAACAAGACACGACAGTTGCATTGCTGCGGTTGTGGGTTGTGGGTGGTGGGTGGAAGACAGCGCTTTGTTTGTGTGCTCACTTCTCAGTTCATTACTTCTCAGTGCCTCATTTGCCGCTTGCTGTGGCTTGTGGTGGTGTCCCGTAGGTCGGAGCGTCGGTTGGTTGGTGATACGACATTTGGTTCGTTTCCTTTGGGTTGTGTTTGGGGTTGTGTTGTTGCACGAAGTTTGGTGGTTGGTGGTGGTGGTGGTGTTGATTTGAGGCTCCTGAGGCGCAAAGAAAAGATGGACGGAGGGCGCGATGATGGTAGCCATGGCAGCAATGGCAGCAGCAATGGCAGCAGCAGTGGGGGTGATTCACGCACGGAAACGCCGCCACCGCCTGCGCGCGCATTGGTGGACTTTTTCGCGGTCGTGGGCATCGACCCAAGCGCGGGCATCGACCCTTTCACGCACGCCGCCATGCCAGACCGTGAGTCGGTGTTTGCTGTTGGTGCGGTCGGTGATAGAGGTGGTAGTGGTGGTGGTGGGACTGTTGTTGTTGTTGTTGGTGGTGGTTGGGCATTTGACAGTGTTGTCGGCATCGTTGCAAGGGACACGAGCACATTGTTCATTCATGTGATGCCGCCATGCGTGCGCTCACTAACTCACTCACACGCACACGGACGCGCACATGCACATACAGTGGACCATGTGAGCCCGCTGCGCCGTCCATACAGAGCGCATCTACTCACCTGCGTTCCAGATGCACGCGGGTCGCTCAAGCACTTTGATCCACAGGATATCGTCCTGGTGCGTGATTGTGTACGTGTGTGTGCGCGTGTGTGTATGTGAGTGCTTGTGTGTGTGTGTATCTGTCTCGCAGCTGCGTTTGTGGGACTTGGAGGTGAATGCTGTCGTGTGGCTGCAAGTACGTCACATGTTCACGTTCTCCTTCCCTCGTCTCCACCACCACCACCTCCACCTCCTCCCTGTTTGCAGCTTTGTTTCCCGCAAGGGCTGCGGTTTCAGAAGCAAGAGGACAGCCGTCGCATTACCTTCCACACCTTTGTCATGACGCGCGAAAACGGAGACAGAAGTCAGTTTGCATGCGCGCGTGTGTGTATGTGTGTGTATGTGTATGTGTGTGTTGTGCGTGTGTGTGGGTGTGTGTTGGTTGTATTTGATGCTGCCTTGTCTGAGCCTGGCC
>NW_004754892.1:126470-134006 GCF_000188695.1 Salpingoeca rosetta | reverse complement strand
ACCACACACACACACACACACACACACACACACACACACACGCACACACCACACATACACGCACACACACACATACACGCAAATGCACACACACACGCAAATGCACACACACACAATCTCTCATTTCTCCATCACCGCCATCACCATGCGCAACATCACAACATCATCATCATCACCACCATCATCACCACCGCCAGCCCTGCACGGTCTGCTCTCTGGCGCGGCGCTGCCCAAGTTCCCCAACAACCCCGGCACGCTGGACGACTACGCGTTTACGGCGGCTGTACGCCACACGTTTCTTGCCGCGTGGGCGGACGTGCTGTCCGGTTATGACACATACATTGTCCTTCCGCAGGACGCAGACGCCTGGCTCGAATGTACGTTGTGGTGATGGAGATGGTGGTTGATTGGCTTTCGTGGTGAAGGAAGGAAGCAGTGGGCATAGGTGTGTGCGTGTGTGTGTGTGTGTTTGTTTGTTTGTTTGTTTGTGTCGCGCTCTGCAGTAGGAGGCACACACTCCCCCCTCCTCTTGCTGTTCGACTTGCCTGGACCGTCACACTTCAGCTCACCACGCCACACCCCACACCACATGCCCACGTCACGCACGCTACCACCACCTGTCGTGTGCTGCTGTTGCTGTTGTCCAGGCGGCACGGTTGATGACAGCGTCTTTGACAAGCTGTCCTTTCTGTCGGACCAGCCGTCCAGCAACAGTCCTTTTCTCACGCGCTTCCTCGAGACGCAAATCTTCGCCTCGTTCCTCGACAAGAAGGTGGTGATGCTGATGATGATGATGGTGGCGGTGGTGGTGGTGGCGACACTTGTGATGGTGGTGGCGAAAGTTGCCACAGTGCAACTTGCGATGATGGTGGTGATGATCTTGCTGTTGCCGTGAACCCATTGGCTGTCCAGTGTTAGTTCTTATGCTTTGTAGAGTGCTCGTCTCCAAGCAGTACGCTCACACACACACACACACACACACACACACACACACACACACACACACACACACACACACACACACACACACACACACACACACACACACACACACACACGCACACACACACCACATCACCATCCACCCCGCCTCCCCCCAAACAAAAATTTACAGATTACGTCGCTGTTGAAGGCGAATGAGGCTCACTCGTGCTTCGATCATGTCCTCGCTGCCCGCGCACGCGCACGCGCAACCAACGACTCCCAGGACGACAACCGTGACGACGACGACGACGACGACGACGGCAATGATGGTGGTGGTGGTGGTGCGAGAACGAAGGGTGCCGGCGACGTAGGTGGAAGCGGCGGTGGTGTTGGTGTCGGTCTGGCCAACACGGATCCAACATCCTTTCTGCACGTGAGTACCGCTGTGCACACATGTGTGCATGTGTGCTTGCGTTTGTGCTTGGGACCATGTGTGGTGGCTTGCCTGTACCTGTGACTAGTTTTTGCCTGAGCAAGTTCACCATTCATAACACCATCACCACCACCACCAATGCCCCTGTGGTGCTGTGGATGTGTTGTTCAGTTTCTGGACCGGCGGCACTTTGGCGACGACGACATCATGCAGATGCTCCACAGCCCTCTCGCACACATGTACACACACACACGTGTTGACGCATGCATGCACGCACACACACGCACACACGCACACACACACACAAACACAAACACAAACACACACACACACAAATGTACGCACACGCGTGAACTCGCTATTGTGCCAATGTTGATATCCTTGGTTTTTTCTCTCTCCCTGACACCAACACGCGTCTGTACGCGTACTGCTGTATGTGCGTGCGTGTGTGTTCAGGCGTGCGTCGGATGTGCATGTGGACTTTACGGCAGTTGCGCCAGAAATCAACGCAGCTGCCAGCAGTGACAATGACGATGGCAGCGGTCGCAGTGGTGGGGATGATGATGCGAAGGCAAAAGATGATGACAGGACGACGAAGGGGAAGGATGGGAATGAGAAGCAACAGGAAGATGAGGGCGAAAGCAGTGCGAAACGTGACGCGAGTGCTGACAAGGGTGGCCGTGTTACTCACACTGACGCTGATGGTAGCGGTGGTGACGATGCCCGCTGTGATGGCGGCAAGAAGACTCAAGACGGTGGCAAGACTGCTCGTGGTGGAGGCGGGCGACAGCTGCCTTCACCACCAAAGCTTCAGCAACAGAAGAAGAAGGAGAAGAAACAGAAAGCATTCGCGTCAAAGTCATACCCGGATAAGAAGGCAAAGCCCTCGGAACCACTGAACCTCAACGTATGTCGTGGTGGTGGTGGTGTGTGTGTGTGTGTGTGTGTGTGTGTGTGTGTGTGTGTGTGTGTGTGTGATGAAACCTTGCTATCACCCACGTTCCCGTCCACTCTGCTTGCCATCCACTTGACCCATCACATGTCCTGCCACGTGATGTTATCTGTTTCTTTCTTCTTCTTCTTCAACACCCGTCCCCTCCCCTTCTTCTCCACTGCCCCCCCCCCGCTTCATCCCTCCCATATTATCATTATCTCTGCAGGCGGTGGTGTGCGGCCGCTTCCACTTCCCCGTTCCGTCGCTGTCGCCATCACAGCTGGAGCAGGAGCCGATGCAGTGGCCGTCACACCACGACGAGGGCGGCGATGATGGTGATGGTGATGACGAACAGCAGCTGTCAAAATGTACGTCGTGACTTGATGGTGCAACCAGGGCACGCAAGGGAGGCAGGGGCGACGCATGTATGGGAGAGGGCGCGTGCGTGTACCTGTGTGTGTATGTGTGTCTGTGTCTGTGTGTCTGTGTCTGTGTGTCCGTGTGTCTGTGTCTGTGTCTGTGCCTCTCTGTGTAACCCAGCCTCATGCACCCCCCCCCCTCTCAATCACATCGCCTCCCGTGTCCACCACCACCACCAGCAGCGCGTGCCCGCCGCCGCGCCAACCGCCGGCTCAAAGCGCTCCAGCACGCGAGCGGCAGCGACCACGACGTCATACAGGTGAACACGTGCACGCATCATGTGTGGGTCAATGCGCACGTCTTGGCATGATGCAATGTTGTTGCAGCTGGCGCGAGGATTGTTTCCACCACGCTTACCATCACCACGCTTACCACCGCCACCACCACCACCATCATCATCCTCATCACTACCACAATCACCACAATCACCACGGTCACCACCACCACCACCACCATCATCATCATCATCATCATCATCATCACCACCATCATGGCTGTAGTCGCGTCTTGCTGCGGCGCGCGAGCACAACAGCCGCCACCGCCGCGATGACGACGGCCACCACCACCATCACCACCACCATCAGCGGCACCAGGGTGTGATTCGGGACGTGCGGCTGGAGGAATCGCAGCCCACGGATTCGCAGGAAAGATTTGCCGGCGCACTCGTCATGGAGTGCTCGCAAAAGGTCGGGCCATGGTGTGGTGTGGTGTGGTGTGGTGTGGTGTGGTGTGGTGTGGTGTGGTGTGGTGTGGTGTGGTGTGGTGTGGTAGAGTGTGGTGTTGCTATCGTGCGTTTGCGGGCGCTTCACAAGTTTAGACGTAGCATCGTGCACCCGACCCCTTGCTCACACATTGCTGACACACACACACACACACACACACACACACACACACACACACACACACACACACACACACACACACACACACACACACACACACACACGCACACACACACATGTGTACACGCCACTGCATCCGTGCACAGGTGAAGAGGATGGTGAAGGCGAGCATATCCTTGCAGGTACGTCGGCGAAGTGGAGGAGGTGGTGGTGCTAACAACAGCGGCGTTGATAACTGAACGGGCGGGAGTGAGACAGACACCTTGAGCAAATGCCTCAGGAACGTCAACACACGCACACACCCGCACGCGCACACATGCGCACATGTATCCACGCAAGAAGCAAGTGTACTTTTTATCCCCACACACATGTATGCACAACCACACGCACATCATGACATACTCATTCACACATATCGTCACAAGCCTTCCTATCCCCCTCCTCTCCACCTCTTCATGTGTATGCGACTGCAGGGACCGCATGTGCAGCACGTGCAACAGCGCGAGAACACGATGGTGGCCGGTCTGTGCGATTTGCTGGAGCGCGCGTTCAGACACGGACTCCACAGACAGGTGACTACGCACTTGCACGTGGTCTGCTCGTTGGTTGGTCGGTTGCTTGCTAGTTGCTTGCTTGCTTGTTTGCTTGCTTGTTTGCTTGCTTGCTTGCTAGTTGGTTGGTTGGTTGGTTGGTTGGTTGGTTCGAGGCCCGCCCCATGCTTGCTTCCAGACCTGCGCAATCGCTCACCATCGCGACTCCTTCTCTCACCGCACATTCATGCGTTCTTGTGTGTGTGTGTGTGTATTTGCTGTATGCGTGTGCATATGTGCATGTGCATGTGTACATGTGCATGTGCATGTGCATCAGTACAAGGCGCCGCTGTGGCAGTTTCTCCTCAATTGCCTGAAGACCGGCGCTCTTCCCCGCACTGTACGTGGACAGTGATGGTGGTGATGATGTGCGGCAGGCAACCGTCACGTGATGCATGGCCATGTTGGCTATCGTGTGCGTGTTGCAGCGCAAGCCTGGAGACACACACACACACACACACACATCATCATCATCTACACACCATATCCACACCATATACACACACACACACCATCTACACACACAAACACACACACACACACACACACACACCATCCACACACCACCGGCAAACAACAGGTGCAGGTGTCGATCAGGGATGTGGCGGCGATGGCGTTTCTTCGCTCAGATGTTGGTCGCGGACGCGCGTGGGTTCGTCTCATCCTCGAACAGCGCAGACTCAGCCAGTGCCTGGAGGCATGCTTCGGGTGCGTATGTGTGTGTGTGTGTGTGTGTGTGTGTGTGTGTGTGTGTGTGTGTGTGTGTGTGTGTGTGTGTGTGTGTGTGTGTGTGGGCGGGTGGGTGGGTGATGTTTACTTAAGAACAAGGGAGAGCTTGAGACTGTGTGCGCACCCGTGAGTTCATGTCGTGGGAAGACTCATTCCTGCTTCAACTGCTTGTGTTTTCAACCTTTCTCACTCACTGGCGCTTACCATTGCACACGTTCACGCATCCACTCAACACACACACACACGCGTAATCAACTTCGCCAACACAACTCACACACACACACACACACACACACACACGATTAACATCCACCAACACAACACACAACACACCGCAATGCACGTGTGCGTGTGTACGTGTGCGTGTGTGCAGGTGCACGGCGGTTGTCGTCGACATGTACAAACCATATGCGTTTCTGCAGCAAGCGGAACACCGGCTACAGCTCGTGTCGCACCTCCTGTCGCTGACAACACTTGACCTGGCCTGCTTCTCGTCAAACTACCCACCAGCCACCATCGCATACACCATCACCATCAACACCGCAAAGTCAGAACGCATCTCGGCGTGTGGTGATGGTTGGGAGGGGGGAGGAGATGTGTGTGTGTGTGTGTGTTCGTGCGTGTGTGTGTGTGTGTGTGTGTGTGTGTGTTCGTGCGCGTAAACATGTGTGTGTGTGTGTGTGTGGCGCTGAGCGAGAGTGTCGTGTCATCGTCACCCCCACTCTTGTTCCACCTCACGTCATGGCAACATCACACCGCCCGCACCGTCTGCCTGCACGCAGGGGTTTCCGGACCGGCACAACAGCCCACGTCTGGTGCAAGCTTGTGGGCGACATCACACACACGGTACATCAATGGCGGTAATGATGATGATGATGATGGTAGTTGTGGTGGTTGTGCGACATCGTTCCGACTGCTCCCCCCACTGCCTCTGCCATGCATGCTCCCATGCACGTTCGTGTTCATCGTGATGCGCTGCCTCATTTGTGTCATTATGTGTTCGTTTTAGGAGGACCTGTCCTTGGGCAAGTCGAGCACGTTTGGGTCTGGCGGCGTCCATGAACTTCAGATTCGACACAGGAATGTCGGCGCCCTCCAGGTGAGGCGAGAGCTGCTGTGTTGTTGCATTGATTGGAGACTTGCACATAAGAGAGAGTGAGAGAAGGTGTGGTTGTGTGTGTGTGTGTGTGTGGTTGTGTGGTTGTGTGTGTGTGGTTGTGTGTGGTTGTGTGTGTGTGTGTGTGCACTGCTGCTGCCCTGCTGCCATACATCATCGAAGCCTCATTTGCCACGTCTCATCGTCTTGCGCCTGCGTTGCATTTCCTTTCGATGCTTTCAGTCCGTCGTTCTCTCCCACGACAACACGGGCCTCTCGCCCACCTGGGTCGTCGACAGGTGCGGTGCCCGTGATCGACCACGCTTGTGCATGAACCTGATCTGTCGTGTGTTCCACTTCCCTTTTGCTCGGTCCATCCGCCTTCCCTCTGTCACCTCACTCATCTCAGCTCGTCTCATCTCATTTCACCAACTCATCTCACTGTCCCCCCCCCCTGGGCTCACGCTCGCCTCCTGTTTGTTCTGTAGTGTGACCGTGTTTAATGGGACGACTCGCATGACAACAACACTGACGTCAGACGGGAGAAAATTTGAGAAAGACCGTGACACTGGGCGAAACACTGTGACCCTCGCCCCAACCTCCGCAGGCAACATGACGCAATCGCGACAGGTTTGACGCTGGTGCACGTGACAGGCTATGCCACCATACACGTGTGTGTGTGTATGTGTGTGTGTGTGTGTGTGTGTGTGTGTGTGTGTGTGTGTGTGTGTGTGTGTGTGTTGCCCTTTACATCTCACGACGTAATCACCACCACCACAACAACAACGACGACGACGGCAACAACAACAACGTGGTTGCTGTTGTAATCGTTGTTGCCATTGTCAGACGTCGACGCCGCCCCCAACAGCGGCCGACGAACCGCTGCCGGAGAGCGAACGCAGAAGAGTGCAGGCGCTGTGGTGAGACAACAACAATGGCGACGATGATGATGATGATGATGATGTTGTTGTTGTTGTTGTTGTTGTTGTTGTTGTTGTTGTTGTTGTTGTTGTTGTCGTCGTTGTTGTTGTTGTTATTGTTGTTGTTGTCGTTGTTGTTGTTGTTGTTGTTGTTGTTGTTGTTGTTGTTGTTGTTGTTGTTGTTGTTGTTGTTGTTGTTGTTGTTGTTGTTGTTGTCGTTGTTGTTGTCGTTGTTGTTGTGGCTCGTGGTGGTGATAGCAAACGGTGGAGCGGGTCGGCGAGCGAAAGACTCAATGAGTAAGCGCATGTGCGTGTGTGAAGACACTTGTGCCACTCACCACCGCCACCATTGTCACCATCATGACTGCCCGACAGCGAGGAGTTTGCCACGGCAATCAACAGGATGGTGAAATACTTTTATCAGGTCGAACCATCACAGCAAGACGACACAACCAAGGTCGGGCGATGCGGTGTGGGTGGGTGGGTGTCGTGGGTGTGTGTGTGTGTGTGTCTGCGTGTCTGTGTCTGCATCTGTCTGTATCTGTCTGTCACACACACACACACACACACTCTCTCTCTATCTCTGTGTGTGTGTGTGTGTGTCTCTGTGCTCGCCCTGGATTTCTGCCTTCCTCGCCTGCCACCACC
>NW_004754892.1:116470-123970 GCF_000188695.1 Salpingoeca rosetta | reverse complement strand
GTGATGTTGCGCGCCCACACCTCCGTGGCGCCCTTGGGCGAAATGCGGAAACCGGCCTGTCCGAGGGGATCCTGGTTGACGGCGATTGCGTCACGATTCAGAAGGATGGCGCGTGTGGAGGCGGTGATGTTGCGGACGTCATTGCCCATGATGAGCGGGGCAGCAACAATGGACCAAATTGCCATTTGCGTGCGCGCCTGGTCGTCCGTGATGCAATCGTTGCCAATCAACAGCATATCCTGATACAGTGTAGATGCATGTGAACGTGTGTGTGTGTGTGCATGTGTGTGTGTGCGTGTGTGTGTGTGTGAAAAAAGTGTTCAATTAAGGCCGGAACACGGGAGGAGAAGTAATCATGGAGTGAAGAAGCGTCGGCAATAAGGCCAAACACGACACGACACACACACACACACACACACACACACACACACACACACACACACACACGACACACACACACGCGCGCACACACACACACAGCGCAGCACAACACCACGACAGCATCACAACCCCGACGAGCATCCTACCGGATCATTCCAGTGACCGGGGCCGGCGTAGCTTGCAAGCACCTGTCCATAGTCGCCCCAGTGGTCAATGATGCTTGAAAGGGACTTCCAGTTGCACTGAATATCATGCCAGTTGCGCCACAGGTTACAGCCAATGCCAATCATGGTGTTGTATGGCTTCGTTGTCTCGTTGCTGCCAAGATATGCGGGCCACGAGCACGAGTACACAATGTCACGGCCAGAGATCTGAAGAGCGGTGCCCATGGCGGTGTAGCCGGTGGGGTAGTACGTCTTGTTCGGGTTGCACCCGTCCACCTACCACGCAAAGCAGAAGGAGATGGTGGTGGTGGTGTTGAACGTGGTGTTGAACGTGTGAGGTGTGGTGGTGGTGGTGTTGAACGTGTGAGGTGTGGTGGTGGTGTTGAACGTGTGAGGTGTGGAAGGTGTGGAAGGTGTGGAAGGGGGGAGATGTTGAAGGTGAACAGAACGTGGAGTGAGAACGAGGCTGAAGAATGCTGGTGATACTGAACGAGTCAAGAAATGGACAACCGAGAAAACAACGCTCGCTCGATCGATCAACTCGATGAGCAAACACATGTAAACGCAAGCGCACACACACACACACACACACACACATGCACGCACGCACACAGAAACACACACACGCACATGAACACACACACGCACAAGTGAACACACATGAGCGAACCTTGAGGTAGTCGACGCCCCAGTCGGCAAACGTCTGCGCATCCAGAATCTCATTGAGATACGAGCCAACGTGCCCCGTGCACGTGGTCTTGCTTTCTGCGGTGTACAGGCCAAACTTGAGACCGAGCTTGTGGATGTAGTCTGCAAGCGGCGCGATACCGCCTGGAAAGCGGTCGGCGTTGGCGGCGAGGCGGCCGGTGTTGGGGTCGCGGGCATCGGCCTCCCAGCAGTCGTCGATGTGCACCGTGCTGCGGCAGTAACATTGAGGTGAGGGGATGTTCGGAATGCGCAAACGGGTATGAACAGCAGATGCACTCATGCAGGCATGAGTCGTAACATGCAACGAGATGGGAGCACACATACAGACAGACAGACAGACAGACAGACAGACAGACACACACACACACACACACACACACACACACACACACACACACACACACACACACAAGCACACGAGCATTCAAGCACACATAAACACAAGCACACATAAACACAGGCACACATGTTCATCGACAATGCTCATCAACAATGATCGCCCCCAGTCTCACTCGTAGCCTGCGTCGAGGAAGCCCTTGGCCTTCATAGCATCAGCCGTAGTCTTGTACAGATCAGCGTTGATGCAAGAGTTTGGATATGTTTTGCAGTCCATCTGGCAGCGGAAGATTTCCCAGCTCATCCACCTGTCATTTGTTGTTGTTGTTGTTGTTATTGATGTCATCGTCGTCGTTTGTTTGCACGAATCAACAGCACAAATGAGATTGGCCACATTGATGTTGGCACAGCCAACGAAGAAGACGACAGCGGGTGACGGGGAATGACGACAGGCGCACACCGATCACCCACACACACGCAAAGGATTGCACAACACGAACAAACAAACGAACAAACGAACGAACAAACAAACAAACAAACAAGCAGCACACGGCGTGGCGGCAACGCCTACCTACCCCATGGGTGGTGTCTGAGCCAGCTTGTTGCGGCAGCCAACATCGCTGGCGCCTGTTACCGAACCAAACACTGCAGCAGCACACACCAGCATGGCCACAGCCTGCACGGCCACAGTTCGCGTTCCCATATCGTCGTTGATGGTTTGTCACCCACACTTCATCCACAGCAAAGAACGCAAAGTGAGTGCGCACAACCAAGAACCACTGGCTGCTGGGATTTGTTTTGGTTGTTGAGAATTCACGGATAACTTTATGTGAAATTCGTCACAGACACAGACACGCCAACCCTTTTCATGATGCCCTTGCTTGTGTCAACTGTGTGACTTGTCACCACCACCACCACCACCACCACTGCGCCTGTCACGTTCACTGCTCTCACCAAAGGATGCGAGGGTGTGGTCGAGCTTGGCATTGGCGTGCCTGTAGAGCTCCATCTCGTGCCACAACACGCCGTCCAACACCTCCGCCCGCTGCGCTTCCTCCGGCACCGCGGACTTGTGCGCGTTCTGGTGCACGTGCGTGGTGCCTTCCACCAAGGCATCGGCCTGCTCGCGGCTCAGCCCCATGGTGAGCGCGAGCGCGCGGATCGTGTCTCCCATGCGTTCGGTCGTGCCGACAACCGCAAACGTGTCCAGGTTGTCCTTGGCCACGCGCAGCGCCAAGTCCATATCCTTGCGCACCGGGTTCAGGTCACCGGGGTGCAGGTATGTGACGGGAAAGATGGACAGGGCATCGGCGTAAAAATAGAGCTGGTATGTCTTGGCCAGCTTGTCGTGCAGGAGCCAGTAGGTGAAGTTGCGGTGGTGCTCGTATGGGTGCACGTGCCATTGCTTGTTCCACATGGACCATCGATGCTCGAGCGGGTGTCTCAACAATGCGACGGGGCGGAAGTTGCTGCACGGCAGATACAGAAGCACGGACGAGGGGTCGTGGCTGGTGAAGAAGTCACAGTTGTCCCACTGCGTCAAATTCGATGCAAAGCTGGCCTGTCGCTTCTCGTCCATGTAGCCCTGCCCTGGACACTGCTTTGTTTTTCCCCACGACCGCATCGACTCCCTAACAAGAGAATGCCCGCATGAGCGTTGAGGTTGAGAAGAAGGAGAGAGAGAGAGTGTGTGTGTGTGTGTGTGAGTGTGTGTGTGTGTGTGAGTGTGTGTGTATGTGAGTGTGCGTGAGTGTGAGTGTGTGTGTATGTGAGAGTGGATATGCGTGTGCGAGTGTAGTGTGTGTGTGTGTGTATGAGAGTGGATATGCGTGTGGGTGTCGGTGAGTAGAAACGTTGGCGAACACGCCCCCACCCTCCTTCGCTCTCCAAGCAGCGACAAAAAGAGGCACGCATCCACATCAACCAAAAAAATCTTCTTCGCCATCCCCCACCCCGCCACTCCATACACCAACACATGTGCTTACGTGACAAGGTTGCCTGGGCAAGGGCGAGGCTTGCCGTCGTCGTGGAGAAGCTTCGAGGCCTTTGCGATGCGCCCGTGCAAGCTGGTGCCGCCGCTCAAGGGGAAATGCGCAAGGAAGATGGGCGCGTTATGACACGCAACCTTGGGCGTCACCCTGGGCCGCAGGTCACACTGATTGCACCCGCCTGCCCCCTTCTCCTGCGTCCCATCACCGCTACCGTCACAGCCCACGTTTTCGTTGGTGGCTGCCTTGCCGTCCTTGTCGAACGTGGCTGCTGCTGCCTTGTCCGACGCGGCTCGTTGCGCTGCGCGGTTGGACGACGACGACGACGATGACGAGAAGGGAAGCAGCGACGAAGACGACGACGGCGACGACGACGTTATCAACACAGTGACCAGCGCCAGGAACACCAGCCCCACCGCACCATAGAACGCACGCGTCTTCTTCTTGTTGGCTGCTGCGCCAGTCGCTGCTGTGGCTGTTGTGCGCTGGCGCTGTTGCTGCTGGCGTGCAGCGGTGCTGTTCATGGTGTCGGCGTAGGTTTCGGAAATTCAATAAATGTTTTCAACGAATTCTCTGGAATGACGTAAGCTTGTCTGCCTTGAAAGTCTTTTGTGGCGAATCATAACAAACACGCCAGGTTGGCATATCTTGCTGTAATTATCGCGCCTCACAACGAAAAGCAAAACGAAAGGCAGGCAGAGTTGCTGTTGTGTTGTGCGTGGTTGGTGTGGGGAGGTGTTGGGGGAAGCAAGTCGTGCTGCTGGTGCTGGTATTGTGGTGCTAGGGGATTGCATCGTGATAGAATGGCTGCTGTGCTCGAGGCTGCGACGTGCTGTTGGCATGTGTGCGGGCGTGTGTACGTGTGCGCGGTGTGAACCACTGAGTCCCGGCCGGTCGTGCCATGTCACATTGATCACACTTTCCTCACACTTTATGGCTGCTGCGTCTGTGTGCCTCGACGACATCGCAGAGCCGCTGTGTGATTGAGGAGGAGGGGAAACAAAAACATACGCACGCACCAGTCACGATGCAAGGGGAGCGAATCAAGAGCGGCTTCAAGCGTGTCGTGGGCATCGGGTTCTTCAAGGATGCCCAACTGGAACAGTTTCCCGAACACGACGTCTTCCAGGCAAGCGAGCGAGCAACGGGATCGGAGTCTCGGGTGTACGTGCGTGTGTCTGTGTTTGTGTGTCTGTCTGTGCGTGTGTATCTGTGTGTGTGTGTGTGTGTGTGTGTCTGTGTCTGTGTCCCTGTATGTGTCTGTGCACTTGTGGGTGAACACCTGCCTTGCAACATCATGTATGTCTTTGGAGATTGATTCGGCGTGTTTTCCTCCCTGTGTTGCTTTTGTTTTTGTTTTGTTGTGGCACTGCCATCAAGTGAGCACTGCCAAGGCAGTAAGAATGCGCTTCTGTGCAGCTCTTTATATACACTGCGTACTCGCTCACTGTTGTCCTCTTCACCGCATTCTTTCTCACCGCTGCGTTGCTGATCCTTCCACTCATCCTCGATTATTCCTTCTTCAACACCCATCTGTCTCTCTGTCTCTCTCTGCCTGTCTCTCTCTGTCTGTCTCTCTCTGTCTGTCTCTCTCTGTCTGTCTGTCTTTCACTCACTCACTCTCTCACTCATTCACTGGCACTCACACACTCACTCCCCCTCCCTTCTCTCTCTCTCTCTCTCTCTCTCTCTCTCTCTCTCTCTCTCTCTCTCTCTTGCTTGTCTTGTGCGCAGATTGATGCGAGCTTGTCGAGCATCAATGCATTTGAGCAGCTGTTTGAGAAGGGCTACCACTCCGCGCCCGTGTACGACAAGAAGGCGAGCAAATACGTCGGCTTCCTCGACACGGCAGACCTCGTGACATACGTGGTGCGTGCCTGCGGCTCACATGACAGAGAAAGAGGGGGGGGGGGACAGACAATGTGGGAGCAGACATGGCATGGCAACGAGGTGTTGCGTGGGGTGTTGTGATTGCTGAACCTGCCCCCAAGTGTTGCTATTTCATGCAGCCGTGTCAGCACGTACACTGCCTGGTTCCTCACATGTGTGTCTCTCTGTATCTGTCTGTGTCTGCGTGTGCGCGTGTGTATTCGTCTACAGGTACAAACGCTGCACAAGACGTCCGATCCTGATGTGCACCTGCCGCCACACTTCTCCTCGCTGAAGGACATGCTCGTCTGGGTCAATCGTCACGTCCCCGACGTCGCTGCCACCACCTCAAACCTCTCCGCGGTCCGGCACCTGCCTTTGTTTGATTGATTGCGCACACGTGCGTGCGTGTGTATGTGTGTGTGTGTGCGAGTGTGTGTCTATGTGCACATACCCCTCATTTTAAGCAGGTTCTTGCATGTGAGTTGCATGCTTGTCACATGCTGACAATCATTGACACACACGCACGCACACGCATACACACACGTGGTTGTATTCACAGCGGAATCCGTTCAAGTCCGTGCCGCCAAACGCCAGTCTGCTTGATGTGAGTGGCGCAACCATTGTTCACGAGTGCTGATGATCATGGTGGCCATGATGATGATGATGATGATGCTGATGATGATGGTGGTGCTGTTAGATGTGCTGCTGAAGAATGACGATGATGACAACGACGGTAGCAATGAGACGTTACCCTGGGTGCTCAAATGACCTCATCAAAAAAAAAAACACACGCACACCCACACACACACACACGCACCCACACACACACACAACACACACACACACACGTCAGGTGATTGAGATTCTCGGCATCAAGGGCGTCAAACGTGTCGCTGTGCAGGACGCCGTGTCCGGTCGCATTACAAAACTCATCACGCAGTCCTCCATCGTCAAGTACATCCTCACGGTCGGTGTGTGTGTGTGTCTGTGTGTGTGTCTGTGTGTGTGTGTGTGTGTGAAAGCATCGGGCTTGTCACTTGCCTCCAATCTCACATAACCTTCACCAACCACCCCCCACCCCCTTCTCTCTCACTCTCATTCTCCCAAATGTAGCATGATGGTTCACTGTCGCCTCTCGGTGACACGACGCTGGAGGAGGCGGGGCTCGGATTGAAGACGGTGAAGACTGTTTCGCTGACGTCACCAGCCGTGCGCGCGTTTGAAATCATGGAGACGCATCACATCAGCTCCGTGCGTTATTGTGTGTGTGTGTGTGTGTGTGTGTGTGTGTGTGTGTGTGTGTGTGTGTGTGTGTGTGTGTGTGTGTGTGTGTGTGTGTGTGTGTGTGTGTGTGTGTGTGTGGGTGTGGGTGTGGGTGTGGGTGTGGGTGTGTGTGTGTGGGTGTGGGTGTGGGTGTGGGGGGCTTGTGGGTGTGTGTATGTGTATGTGTGTGTTGAGGGTGTGTGTGTGTGTGTGATTTGGGTATGAAGGTGACCGGTTTTTTATTTCGTTGTCTACTTTGTCAACACCAAACATTCACACACATGTACATATGAACAAACAACTACTGTCCACTGGCGCAGATCCCCGTGATTGACCACGGCCAGGGCGACAAGATGGTGGCGTCCATTTCCGACTACGACCTGCGTGCCATGCTGACGGTCAAAGACTTCCAGCTCTACGGAATAACCATCCGAGAGCTGCTCAATTTGATCAAACCGGAGAACCCATTTCGCCTTCTCTCGGTCCCAAAGACGGCAACAATCGGTGGGCGCTCTTTGTCTGTGTGTGTGTGTGTCTGTGTCTGTCTCTGTGTGTGTGTGTGTGTGTGTGCGTGCGTGATTGTGTGTATGTGTAAGTCTGTGTGTGTGTGTGCGTGCGTGCGTGAATGTTTGCTTGCATGTCTGTGTTTCAACCTATGTCGATGTCCTTGCCTTCATGCTCACATCAACTAACATCCCCCACACACCACCGCGTCTTCAACACCACGCTACCCTACCACTCACACGCACACACACGCACACACACACACCACACACGCACACACACAC
>NW_004754892.1:103970-113970 GCF_000188695.1 Salpingoeca rosetta | reverse complement strand
CCAAAAAACAACATATACACACGCGCGCGTGCGTCAGTTGTTACGAACGGCGAGAGGGTGGTGATGTGCAAAGGGCATGTGATTGTTAGAGGGGTGCATGAGCGGGGGATGGATGTTGGGTGGAAATGGTGGACTTCGTTCACAAACGTGTTCTGAGGCAGTGCCACTGCTGCTACTGCTGCTGCCACTACTACTGCTGCTGCTGCTGCTACTGCTGGTGCTCCTGCAGCTGCTTCACGTACACACACACACACACACACGCGCACGCACACACACATACATGTTGTACACGACATTGCACACACGGGCTCGCTCACCGATTCCTTGATTGCGTCACTGCACTTTGTGCTCTCCTCCTTTGGCACGAGCATCGCGTGGAACTTGGACCGACGGCCTGAAAGCACACAGGGAGAGAGACAGAGACAGACAGACAGGGAGACAGACAGAGACACAGAGAGAGAGAGAGAGAGAGAGAGAGAGAGAGAGAAATAAGCGGTGCTCGATGTGGATGACACACACACACACACACATTGACACGCACGCACACACATTGACACGTACGCGCACACACACACACATGCACACGTGTGCAGACGATCATCGCACCTTCGTAGACAAATCCAACGCAGCCCATATCCGGTATCGTTGATGGCAGGACGCCGACTTCCGCAATGCGCAGCGATGCGAACCGCGTCGGCTCCACGCTGATGTCCCATCGCGCCTTGAGCTGGGCACGCCACGTACGTTGTGTATGTGTGTGTGCGTGAGGAGGTGAACAAGAGGTGTCACAGCGGTGCGCGACAAAGATACACACACACGTGCACGCACGCACACAATCCACGCATGTGTAGCATCGTATGCGTGCTTACTGTAACATGAGTAGCCGATATGTCCAACACCGACGCTTCTCCTCTTCGCACATCACGACCGTGCTTTTGGAGTTGCTGTTGCGATGGTGCAGCGCAGCAGTGGTGAGAACGGGGAAAAGTTAACCCCACACCCACTATCACCACACGCACGCACACATGCACACACACGTACACACACGCATACACACATACGCACACGCACGCACGCACGCACGCACACACGCACACACGCACACACACACATGCACACACATGCACACCACACCACACCACATGTGCACTGACTCGCCTTATCAATCTTCCGTCTAAGGGCGTCGGTTGCATTACCGCCGTGCTTGCTGGCCATAGTCTCGTCAATCAGCCGCTCCTGTTTGATAGGCGGTGCAAGGGTGTGCACGCGTGACATGGCGTACGTCCACAATGGCACACACGCACAGAGGAAGGAAGAGTGGAGCGCGGATGGAGACAGAGACCAGACAGATGGGCGCGCATGTACGCGCACATGCACACATACACGCACACACATACACAAACATACACACGCACACACACACGCACGAACATACACAAACATACACACACGCACACACAAACATACACATACATACACACACACAAACACACACACACACACCCAACGTACGTGCAGCTTGTCGAGCTTGAGCGTCAGCATCTGCCATGCTGCGGAGAGGCGCTCCTCGCCATCTGCCCGAACAGAGTTGATAGGAACCGTCCCAAGGAAGCGACCCTGAAGCAGCGCCGTGCATAGCGTGACAGGAGGACATTACAGAACAAAGCACCTGGTGAGTGACAACCGGGAGATGGTGTCGCCAGTCAGTGGCACGAGAGAGTGTGTATTGGCCCACTCCCTTACCTCAAAGGTGAAGGTTTCCGTGCCAAAGATGAACATGGCCTTGCGTCCAGCCGAGGGCGGAGGGCGGCCGTGCTGTGGAACAGGTGGCGGACGAGGATGGGTGTCACCTTGGTGCAGTGGAAGGACAACAACACAACACAACAGCACGCCACAAACAAGCACCACTGCCGCAAAATGCACTCACACACACACACACACACAACACGGAGCAGAAATCCAAACAAACTCCTCCCACTCTTTGTGAGTTGTCTGTTTGTTTGCCTGTCACATCGAGCAAGCAGGTGCCTGTTGCTGACTTGCTGCCTTTGCGTTCATCTTACTCTTGCTTGCTGTCTTGTTCCTGACAGTGTGACAGACAAGACCAGCTGTAACCCTCGCCATGCCTCTGCTCTCAAGGGTGGGTACACGGAACCGTGGATGGGTAGACTTGTTTGGGTGGGGGGCTTGTGGTAGGAGATCTGCCTTCGTTTCCGTGCACGCAAACAGAGAGGGAAAGCGAGACGGAGAGACAGGGCCTTCCTCCCTCATCCCCTCACTCTCTTGCTCACACGGACGGGTGCAGATCATCTTTGACGCGCACGACCAAGACAAGTCGGGCAACATCGACGCCAGCGAGCTCAAGGCGGTCAGTACGTGTGTGTGGATGTGTGCGTGTGTCTGTGTGTGTGTGGATGTTGGTGTGTGTGTGTGTGTGTGTTGGTGTGCAAAGTGTCTTGCAATGCCGCGCCTATCATACACGCACTACCTTTCTCCTCCCATGTGCCATGTTCGTGTCACGTCTCTCTTGTTGCAACTTTGAACGTCCTTCCCTTCTGCTTCGTCCCTATCCTCACGCACACCCACCACACCTCACTTTGCAGATTGTGTACAAACTTGGACACCCCATGTCTGATGAGGAGGCGAGTCATTTTGTTGTAATTGGATGTAACCCAACACGCACCTTCGCAAAGATGATGCTTTGTCGCGTGCATCCTTGCATCACGCTCACCACGCATTGTGTTCCGAACTCACACACACACACACACACACACACACACACACACACACTCACTCACACTCACACACTCACACTCACACACATTCACACATACACGCGCGCACACACACGCACACACACACACGCACACACACACGCACGCACAACAGATTGAGACCTCCCTGCGCATCATCGACAAGGATCAATCTGGAAAGATCACATATGACGAGTTCAAGAAGTGGTGGGCACAGAAGGACAGGTTCCAGGTGCGTTTACCACGGGCACGCATGCAATGGCACACGTCATGTGTGCGTGTGTGCTTTGCTTGTTGGTGACTTGTGTGTACACACAGCCTCGTCAACTACTTCATGCACCCTCCGCCCATTCTCACTCTCACATGCATATACACATGTGTCATCACCCATCATAGGTGCTGAAGGATGAGCAGGAGAACCAGAAGAAGGCCGAAGAGTGGGCGCAGGTGCGTTTTCTTTGCTGTGCAGCCATGTGATACTGTTTGTTTGCGTTGTTGATCAGTCAATGTACCCATGTGAACACGCGCCCTCTCGCTCTCGCCATCACTTGTGCTAACACACCCACACAGCCAATGCCACGCACACACACACACTCTCTCTCGCTCTCTCTCACTCTCAGCTTTACTTGCGCTAACATACACTCACTCTCTCTGTCTCTCACTCGTTCATTCACGCACTCTCGCACTCATTCACTCACACGCATGCACTCACACGCATGCACCTGTGTGCAGTGGCTGCAAGTGACGACGGACCACTTCAACTACTTTGACAAAGATCGCAACGGCGCCATCTCGCGCGAAGAGTTTGCTTCCCTCTACGACAACCTCAAGCAATCGTACGTGGTACTCAGAGGGAGGATACAACGATGGGGATTGGGGGGTTGGGATGAGCTAGAAACAGAGAGAGATTTGAGAGATTGAGAGAAATGCAACAAACACAAGTGCATTCACAAGCGCAACTGTTTGCGCAAGGCCACCACACTGGTTGCGTATGCACCGCGAATATTCAGCCCAACGTTTGCTTTTTCTCCCTCACACACCTTTTGCTCCCATGTGTCATGCGTAGATATGACCTTGGTTCGCTTGATGATGCGCTGGCTGAGCTGGACGCCAACCACGATGGCAGCATCTCTCTCAAGGAATACGTCAGGTGGCTGCGTGGACGCACGGGCAACTAATAACCCATGATCCTTTGCGCCTACGCGTGCGCGCACGTGTGTGTGTGTGTGGGGGGGGGGGGGGGGGGGGTGTGTGTGTGTGTGTGTGTGTGTGTGTGTGTGTGTGTGTGTGTGTGTGTGTGTGTGTGTGTGTGTGTGTGTGCGTGTGTGTGTGTGTGTGTGTCTGTCTGTGTGTGTGTGCGTGCGACTGTGTGTGTGCCACCGCAAGGGACGACTTTCAATCCTTCTTGTCTGCGTTGAAGAAAAACGTTAATGCAGTCGCAAATCGTCCAAACTTGCCACCGACCAAACCGAGCACTCGCTCACACTCCACGTTCTCACTGCCCGTTCACACTGCCCATTCACACCCACACTCCACGTTCACGCACCCACACACACACAACGCAGACGCACAACGCATACGCACAACGCATACGCACACACGCAAGAACGCACACGAGCTCCCATCCTTCATGGTGCTGTGGCGGCCGCTTCTGCGATGGCGCCGCCGCCTGCCACCAACTGCCATTGTGGTGGCGGTGTTCGTGCTGATGCTACTCGCGCTGCGCAGCCGCAACAACGGCCTTGATGCTCGTCGCTCACAGCAGAACTCCGCCGGCCTACCCGAGGGCGTCAAAGCATGCATACACACCATCCTCGCTCACGGCGCGCCCAACGTGAGCGCTCTCATCCCAGCCACAGCACCAACCTCTCGAAGCAGCAGCAGTGCGCTGTACGCTGCCCTTCGCGATGGTGCACTTGCTGGCGCCCACGCAGTGAATAACACTCGGAGCACAGCGCACGCTCATCACTCGCACCAACAAGCCCTGGCCTACTGCATCAGCGACGATTACCTCAAGACGGCAGGACGGGTATCGTGGGTCGACCCTTCGCTGTGGACAGCTGTGATGCAGGCTGCGCGTGAGGCGCACCGACCGCAGCTGCCGCTGTCCCTCTCCGCTGTTGGAGACAAGCCAGCGCGCAACATCGTGCACACTGCTCCAGGGACAGACGTGCCCACTGGTGGGGCGTGGTGGGCGCAGCTGCAGCACATGGCGGCGGCACAACTGAAGATGCACACGCACTTGCACACGCAGTGGCGAGCCCAGGCACAGCCTCATGACGAGCCAGCCACTGACGTGAAGGTGCTGGTGGTTCCGGGCGGTCTGCCCATCACTGACGCGTTCATCAGCGCTCACGTGTCTGGGCTGCTGCTGCCCATGGATGACGTGCTGCCAACCCATCCACACCTCGGCGTACACAACACCATCTGCCACGCATCCCCGGCCCTTAATCGCGCGTGCTTCGCCACGTCACAACGCCGAAGCTTGTTGCATCCGCGCGCACAACACCACCGGCCCGACCAACCACCGCAACCGCAGAACGTGCACTCAACACAACAACAGCACACAGCACATGATTTTCTTCCTACTCCTCCTCCTCCTCCTCCTCCTCAACGATCATCACTGCCACCACTTGAACCACGATCACCACTACCTCTGCTGTCGCCATCATCCGCGTCTGCATCGAATGCAAGCGTCATCTTTGCGTCCCGCTCCCTCTCGCTGACCAACGTGGCCGACACGTGGCTGATGCACCTTGGCGAACACGTGCGTGTTGGTGGACTGCTTGTGCTGCATGACGCGTACATCGCAGGCGGTGACCCTTCGCCTTGCATCAGGGCAGACGCACTGTATGCCTCCGATGGCGACACAACGGCGGTGCGCGCCGACGAACGAACGTTCCTGCGTTTCATCATGGCCAAGTTTGATGTTGAGTGGTACAGGGACGTGCGCGTGTCCCTCCACCCTTCCCTCACATGTGAGAAGCGGGAGGTGTTTGCGCTGCTGCGGCGCCGTGCGTCGCTGAAACACGGGCTGCCGGCACCGGCCAGACTCGACCTGACTGTGACGTCGCTCAGCGCCATCCACCACACACTGCACACGCGCTCCACAGACGCCAGCGGCGGTACTGGTGGTGATGCTGCTGGTGATGGCGGTGATGGTGGTGATGGTGGTGTGGAGAGTGCGGTGGAGGGAGGGGCGGGTGAGGACCAGCGACACGAGGCACGATGGCTGAGGCAGCTGGTGGCGACGGCTGCCAGCGACAGTGGTGACGATGGCGGCCACAGCCGTGTCGATGACACGCAAGAACATGATGTTGGCCACACACATGAACAACAACAACAACAACAACAACAACAACAACAACAACAACAACAACAACAACAACAACAACAACAACGACGACGACGACGACAACAACAAAAAACCCACCAGCAGCAGCAGCGTCGGTGGGCTGGCAACGGGCTGTTGTACGACAGCATGTCGCATCTGGAGGCATTTGATGCCGTGGAGCGGCTCCTTGAAGGGGGCGTGCCCGATGGATGCGACCCAACCAGCGACATTTGCAACATCTTCTTTGTCTGGACGTCGCATCGCGATACGTGGTCCTTCCTGAACAGACTGGCGGTGGAATCCGCCCTGCGCGTCTTCCCGCGTGCGCGCGTGATTATCGTGTCAAACACGCTTCCCGTCACCTTCTTCAACAGCCTGCAGGCATCGCACCGCGTGTATGTGTGGCGCATCGTGCCCACCCGCCTCGTGCGCGCCGGCGTTGCTGGCGGCAGGTGGCTGCGCGCTGCCCTGCGTGAGCAAGGCCCACACCTCCCCACGCATCAGAGCGACTTCCTGCGGTACGTTGTGCTGTACAAGTACGGCGGTCTGTTCAGCGACACGGACCTGGTGTGGCTGGACGCGTCCCCGCTCGCCCACGCCATTGGCCGCAACTTCCTGGGCAAGATTGACAGCCGGCCCATCTTGCCGCGCTGCCCCTGGTGCGTCGACAGCACGTGGTACCTTGCCAACGGCGTGCTGCGCTTCCAGGCGCGCCACCAAATGCTTGCAAGCATCCTTGGACAGATTGACACGCTGGCGTATGATCGCAGTGACCGGCTGGCCATTGGACCGCACCTCGTCACCAAGACGTTCAACGCCATGCAGGACCCAAGCGTCATCTTGATTGACGAGCACGTGTTGTTTCCCCTGCCCGGACCCGCAGTCCTGCACTACATGATGCACATCCCGCCACGCGCGCGCATGCAACACATGCTGTCGTCTGCTGCCGTCCACGTGTTTGAGGCCACGTACAAGCACGCGCCCTATTTGCCCACGAGTGCTATGCAGCAGCTGCTGGTGCTCACGCCATGGGTGCAGCCTGACCCCGTCTGCGAATGCGTCTGGCAGCATCAGCGGGATGGCGGTGACGGTGCTGGTGGTGGTGGAAGTGACCGTGAGAACGCCGCGAGCGTGATCAGCGACCAAGGCAACAACAGCAACAACACTGCCAGCAGCAGCGGCAGCAGGGGGCATGCGGGCGGTGGGATGATGGGGGCGCTGTGTCTGCCCGTTAGCGCGTCGTCGCGATTTCGCCACGGGTCACGTGATCGCCTCTTGCGTCTGTGCATCAAAGTGCAGGGCGTTCACAGCACCGACACCCACCATCATAGCCACTGTCGTGACGGCGGTGATGATGGCAACAACAACAACAACAACAACAACAACAACAACAACAACAACAACAACAACAGCAGCAGCAGCAGCAGCAGTGGCGGTGGACACAGTCGTCTGCCTGAGGATGCCGTGCTGGTGCTTGAGGCGGGGCGGGGTCACGTGCAGACGCTGTACCAGCAGGCAAACAAGCGGATCGTAATTCCGCTCTATCGTGACATGGCACACCCGGAGGTTCTCGAACTGTCCCAGCTGTGGTATGTGCACGGCGGCGGCTACTGCAACGACCACGTGTCTGTGACGGTCGTGCTGTCCTCGGGTGTCGTGTACGCACGTGGACGGGTTGACGTTGTGTCGCCTTGCTTTGGTGGCGAAGCACTGGTGATGCGCAGCATAGTAAACAACAACAACAACAACAACAACAACAACAACAACAACAACAACAACAACAACAACAACAACAACAACAACAACAACAGCAGCAGCAGCAGCAGCAGCAGCAGCAGCAGCAGCAGCAGCAGCAGCAGTAGCAGCAGCAGCAGCAGCAGGAGTGCTGCCGAGTTGTTGGCATCGCAGGCCCCTCGAATGTTGACGTGCACGCGCTTCAATCCGCATTACGCAAGAAATGATCCCCTCATGTTCTGGCCGGCAAACCTCACGCACGTGGTGCGAGACACGTTGGCACACCGATCCACCTTCAAGTACGCGTTTGGGTTCACGCCCGCCCTGCTAGACGCCAAGCAGCGAGAGCAAGACAAAGGGGAAGATGGAGATGGTACGGCTGACGGGGTGGCTGGTGGTGAGGCAGACATAGATGCTAGTCTCATGCCACCACCACCACAACAACAGCAACAACAACAGCAGCAGCAACAACAACAACAACAACAACAACAACAACAACAACAACAACAACAACAACAGCAGCAGCAGCAACAACAACAGCAGCAGCAACAACAACAACAACAACAACAGCAGCAACAACAACAACAACAACAGCAACAGCAGCAGCAACAACAGCAGCGCGGGCTGAAGGTTGGCGTGGTGGTGGATGCAACGCGTTGGCGGTGTCCGTTTGTTGACGATTTCATTGCAACAGCAGAGGAGTTTTTCTTGCCGGGACACGAGCTGCACTATTTCGTCATCGTGAGCGGTGATGATCATGACAATGACGGTGATGATGGCGGTACTGGTGCTGATGCACGTGTCAAGGGTGAAACGGGCTCTGACGCCAGCAAGAAGAGCAGGACTGCCAACAACCACGCGCAGAGTGGTGGCAGCATCAACAGTGGGAGGAGTGGCGGTGCGCCTGCCCGGGCCGTGTGTGGTCGCATCTCCATGCTTGGTCCTCACGAGCGCACACATGTGCTCCGCACACGTGGACGCGACGCTGATACTGATACTGATGGTGAAGATGTTGATGCTGATACTGATGGTGAAGATGTTGATGCTGATACTGATGGTGAAGATGGTGAAAATGGTGGTGGTGGTGGTGATAGCGGCAGAAGGCGCCATAGCAAAGGCACGTCTGCATGTGACAGCAGCAGCAGCAGCAAGAGCAAGGTGTCTTCTGCTTCATCTGTGCGCCCTGGTATCACGCGTGTGGAGGAGGCATTGCGTACGCACAGGACAATCTTGCGTCACTCGGCATTGCTGAAGGATATGGCCTTTGTGTATGTGTTTGACGCTGCGGTTGTGTTCACCAGCACAGTGCACGAGGAAGTGTTTGGAGCCACGGTTGGCGTTGCACACCCGGCCTTGTTCGGCCTCCCACCACCACCACCACCCTCATCATCACCCCCATCATCATCATTGCCATCATCATCTTCTTCTTCTTCATTGATGCACAGCATAGCAAACAACAACAACAACAACAGCAGCAGCAGCATCACGAGTGACATGCGCAAAGGCGGTAGAGGTGCATCTCGCCATATGGCCGCTGCCACGACCGCTGCGCCGTGCTCCTTTGCCGGTGGGCTGTTTGGCGGGACATTACATGGCGTTCTCGGCATTGTTGAAGAGTTGGTGGAGCTGATGACACAGGACACATGTATCGGCGGTGGCGATGGTGTGGGCGGTGTGAACAGCAGTCGTGTTCACCATCATCATCATCATCACCAGCAGCGACATGATGACGTGACCGCGGTGTACATCAACCGCGTGTTTGCACACCGCCCACCAACCATTGCGTTGCCTGCCAACTACTACTACTTGGAGCCGCCCTGTGATCTCTTTCCACAGCAGCAAGGCCGGGCGCCTGGGTCTACGCAGCACACGCAAGCGAGGTTTGACCTCGTTTACCCGCCGCGCATTTTGAATGTGCGCTGCAGAATGCTGATGGACCAAGGCATCGGCTTTGCAGTCGGGGTGTGATATGACATCGCCATGGAAGGGTTGGAAAGCAAAAGCAACGTGCATGATGGAGCCGCTTGCTCGGGTGATGGCACTACTGTAATCTATTCTTGCTTGTACATTTGTTCAACTGCTTGACGTCACATGATGTTACACAGTTTCTCAAGCGCTCTTGTGACAAGGCAGGTCACATCTCTCGTAGGATATAAACGAGCCTTCAACGAAGGTGTGC